>NC_090073.1:6390491-6447990 GCF_038355195.1 Osmerus mordax | reverse complement strand
ACGGGGTTGGAGCAGGTCTGTGGGAGGAACCAGGCAGGAACCAGAACGACATGGTTGCCAGGCGTAATTGGGGTGTTTTTCTCGTAGTAGTGCATCGCTGCCTTCTGTGATGTCAAACGACGCCCCGAGGACTTAAACCATTTCAGAAACATCACACATCAGTATCTGGCTATACTGACTATACTGACTGGATATATTGTACATACAGTGTAATGGCCACCCCCCCCCCCCCCCCCCCCCCCCCCCCCCCCCCCCCCGCGCAGAACACCTAGTAAAAAGGCGACCCAGACAGCTCCCAAATTTTATATGATAAATACCATGTATGTTAAGAGCCAGAGGGGATTGTGGAGAATGTGTTTCCAAGAAAATCAGTCTGCCACCAGTACTTAAAGTGATTGAATAGCCTGTAAACACGAGCCACAGGCTGTCTTGTTGCTGTCTGGAAGATACTAATAAGGTAGAGCTTCCAGCCGCAGAGAGAAGATGGGGGGGACGGGACGGGGGAGGGGGGGGGGGGGGGGGGAAGACGTGTTCAGTTCATGAACTGAACACTGAGTGCAAGAGCTGTTAAAAATACCTCGCACTGCACTGCGCCTTGAACATGAACAGAAACTGGCGCCGAAACCACAAGACGAGTGAGAGAGGGAGTGAGAGAGGGAGTGAGAGGGAGAGAGAGAGAGAGGGAAAGAGAGCGTCAAGTTGGTCATAAGACACCGACAGTCAATGGCCGATAGTGTTCCTCACATTAGCCTAAATTAAAATTAGATCTGTCTTTAACGGCGTAATAAAAAGCCATATGAGGTTACTTTTCCTCATCTCTCTCTCTCTCCCTCCCTCTCTCTCCCTCCATCTGAAAAGAATCAATTCTCCTTTGTTCCCTCATATCTTGTAAAGAGCTCTTTGCTCTCCTGCCAAGGAGATTCCTCTATCAGTAAAATTCATTGCAGTCAGACTTAAAAAAAAAATAATAGGGGGGGGGGGGGGGGGGGGGGGGGGGGGGGCGGTGGGGGACCATGTCCAATTGAGAGAGTGTGGAGGCTACAGATAGCCTTGTTGATGTTGCAGGCTACATTAGACCCCAGATGAGCACGGAAATGAATTGAGCACACAATTTAGTTGTCGGGCTGAAAGGACATCTTTGTGTCTCCCTCATTCATCAGCTGACAGCAGAACTGTATTTAGACTAAGGGTTTTACTCTAATAACAGCTTGACACAAGCGGGAACAGTCCAACATGGAGTCGCCCAACGAGAGGTGGGATTTGGGGTTGAGAAGCACGTGACCTTTCACCACGAGGCGGACTGAAGCTACGCAAGTTTTTCCTCAAGTTGAAAAGGGTTCCGGTGGCTTCTGTGTGGTCAACTAAAAAACAGCTCAGCTTCCTCTTTCAGCAAAAGAGCAAAGGGAGAAGTACATTATAGTTCCATTATAGCAGGCCGGACACCCACAACATGCTGCTGTTTCCACCTTGAGGTGGTGGAAGCTTTCGATTGCAACAAGTAGCTTTGTTTATAGCAAGCCTATGTAAAGATCGGAAAGATATGTGAGAAATGTAGAAGCTACAAAGAGGTGTCAGTATCACTACTGAACGACATGTTATCTTTGTGTGGGGGTCAGCCACAACCCAAACGGCCGAAATGGCCTACAGAAATTGAATGTAGGGATCGAAAAACAGCCCTGAGCTAGTTATTTGGTTTTGTTTGTTGACAAGGCCTCAGTTGCTGTGAGAAACCTGACCCGTTTAGTGTCCGAGCCCAGACCCGGAGTGGCAGCGCGGTGCACCAGGTGAATAGCATCATTGTGGTGGACCACCGTGGAAGGCCCGGGACTTGGTCCTGGGTCACGTTGCCACCCCTTCCCCCTCCCACCCCCCCTCCACCCCCCACCCAAAGTGCACTTGGCCTCCAAGACAACCCCCCACCCCCACCACACACACACACACACACACACACACTCTCCTATCATCTTACATCCCTGCTAGTCACCTTAACAATAACAAAGGCCGCGTCGACCAAACAGATTCAATTGGGCAGAATGAAACGTGTCTCGCTGGCTTAAAGCCGAGGCTGGGGGGAGAGAGCAGCGGCAGGGCTGGCCAGGGAGTATCCAGTGACCCTGGCTCAATATTCAGAAGGCTTGTTGGGACCGCTGCTCTGGGGCTGGGGTCAGGCCCAGGGTTCGCCAACCAAAACAAGAATATCCTGCTGAGTGGAGGTGGAAGTGCTGAGGAACTAGAGGAAACCTAAATGAAAACCTATATGTGGGCTAGGGAGCGTGTGTGTGGGTGTCTGTGTGTGTGTGTGTGTGTGTGTGTGTGTAAAGGTGGGTACAGTACAAGCCTAAGTCTAGCGATCCATTTCCAAAGCCATGTCATTTTCCATGTGATAAAGTGAAGATTTATTGGAGGTATTGCGCATGGTTGAATCGAGCACCGAAACGCTCCTTAAATGACGGCACCCTCCTCTTCACCCCCACAGGCATGCGTCAACTTGAAATTTGTAATTACTGTAATTGTGAGCCCACCAAATGGGCCTTCAATATACCTTTCACCGTTGAAAATACATGGTGTGCTCATCCACGACAAGACTACTGAAAGCATCCATTCTCCAAGGCCTCAATTTAGTAGCTTTGAAAGATGGAGGAGAGCTGTGGAGTTGGACCGAAAACTATCATATCAGCAAGGCCACTTCCATACGGGAACTCTGTCACAATGTCACCGGGACAAAGTGACCCTTTTAGAGAGCGTGTTGAGAAGATCTCCAACACTTTTTTAGAGAGCGCGTTGAATGGTCACTGAGATGACCGTTGCTGGTTGAGAAGCCCGACGGCCTGGGGGAAGAAACTATTCCTGGAGTCCGGCACACATCTCCGCTGGCATCAAATGTGCCCACACACACACACAAGCACACAGGGGGAAAAAATAGAGGCAGTTAAGAGCGGGCACAATAGCTTGGCAATTAGTGGTTAGGGAGGAGGAACAGTGGATCGGTTACAGTTGTTGAATGTTAATTACAGCGTTTTACAGCAGCGAAGAGATAACGAGATGCCGTGCGGCCTTTAACGAGAGCCGTGGAAATTTACGAAACTTGAGATCAGGGACAATGAGGCGTCGCCGGGGCTGTCAGCGCCCTGCGTTCCCCCTGCCTTTGTCCTAATGAAGGCGGACATGGATGACTCCTTCTGTCCCCTCACTCCAAGGTGTAAGGTGGTAGTCATTAGCCATAGCTCAACGATAACAGGAGGGATTTGTGCTTCCCCCCGTGCTTCGATATGCCCCCAAATGTGATTGTTTACCTTCGGCTTAGTCCAACAACTGCTAATGTACTCCAGGAAACTCCTCTGCCTAATTAAAAGCGACAAACCGTTTTCTGTGGTCATTTGGTTTGGGAAAAGCCTCAAAAGAAAGGGAAAAACAAACGACAACTTCAATTCTAACTCTGCTGATGCCTAAACAAGTTGATTTGTGATGGACGTGGTGTTTAAATACAGTGCTGGAACAGATGTAATGGCTGTGCGCTCCTTCGTGCGACCATTTTGATTGGAAGTAGCTCTCCATTTTATTCTTGCAATGTTACGCATGTGAAACAACCGGCAAGCATGATTCACAATAATAATATCATTTGTTCATTTATCTTTTATCTAAAGCAACGTAGGCTCCACACATATGCTAAAACATAGTTACAGTACATGCGACCAAATATAACGGCTGAACATGTGGTCTGAAGCACGGAAGTCCAAACCCGGTACTAAACCAGCTGCAAAGAGGTTCACCACATCAATGAGCCACATTGTGTATGTTCCCCTCCATACAAGGTCAAGTTCCAGATTATTCTGTGCATCGGGGGAAAGAGAAACTCTAGTGGCCCAGCACACAGTGAATTATGGCCCATCCGGCCTATCCCACTGTGGGGATAAAGGGCTTGGTGAAATCCGGAGGTTAATATGGTCATGTTATGATCCCCCCTGGTTTGGAATGTGGGTTAATGGAGGCACTGATAGGCCTGGGTCGTTTTAATGCCCGAGATGATTATGATGATCTCATACCTCACGATTGAGGTAAATCTTGAACATACTTCAAAGTTCTCTCTGCTGACCCTGACAGACGCTTACACCCCCAGACACAGAGGGGGTGTGTCCATGTCTGCACGGCTAGCCCAAGAGCCTCTCTGCAAGGCCTCATTTTAGGCTGGTGGCCTATCTTAATAGCAAGCACGCCAGCTATGGAGGGGCACACAAGCCAAATAGTAGTACGGGGTGACCAGCACAGTAACACAAGGAAATTCGCACATCTGATTTAAATCCCAGCATATTGTCACCAGTCCGCCCCAACAACATACTCTAATCGATATAATGACGTACGGTAGCACTTGGCTGCTTAGGGTGCGAGGTTACCTCAGGACTGGAACGAACACACCGGCTTCCACATGCTGGAAGGACTCCATTGCACACGTATTTGACGTAATGACTAAATGACTAAATGTATTTCCCGCAACAAATGGACCAAAACAAAGAATTCAACACGCCGACCTCAAGAAGTGTGCGGCGGGAAAATGGCAGGTTTCTCCCAGTGAGTGAACGCGGTGCTGCAGCCCGCTGCGGGGGGAAGATAGGGAGAGAGGAGCCTTTGAAACCGTAGAGACGGAACGCGGTCTCTGATGCTGCTCAGATGTCAATAAAAACAGGTGTTAACCAGATTAGCTTAAATGTTAAAAGCTCGGATAATCCAAGCCCAGATCCAACGTCGATCCGGCCCCGGAATACTAATGTGGTGGGGATGCATTATTAAATCACGAAGTGAGTGTGTGTGTGTGTGTGTGTTTAAAAGCACTATGCTGGCCATTAAGAGTTCAGTCCACATCCATCTCCACAATAAAAGAAGAGAGATGGATGAGACCTGTTCACTTAAGAGAGGGCGCTTGTCTATGAGTGGGGCTATCTACCGTAGGCCCAGGACCCATGTTCCTCTCGACTGGAACACAAGCAGCACTTTCTGTGAAGAGAATAACTCCCACTTCCAGTCACTTTCTAAGTGCACCCTAATATAGCCCTCTTGGTTCTAAACAAGACATGCCCTTCAGTGTCCTTTTCTAATTTCAAACGACAGTGAATTAAATGGACCCGAACAATGTTAAATATATGATTGTGGTTTGACTTGACTAGTATGTAGTGCTATATCTTGTTCTACATGTTTTAGTTTGTGAAGGTGTCTCGTTGGTTGACTGTGGAACATACCGTTCATGTTCGATTGCACTGTTGACCATTCACACTGCTCATTCTATTCTTATTGTTATATATATTTTATTTTATATTTAAATTGTTGTATTTAGATTGTTTAGTTCTTAGAAATAGTTAAACTTTTGTACTTTTACTTAATTTAAGATCTGTATATGTTTAGTGTTTTGCACCTCCCTGCCACAGTAAATTCCGTGTTTGTATAACATACATGGCGAATAAACCTGATTCTGATTCTGATCTGATTCTGATTCAATAAGGTGTTTCCAGGTTTACAGCATCGAGGCATACCAGCAGAATGTTCTGCTTGAGTCTCTTTCTCACATGACCAGGTTATGTGCCCTCATGAACTGGTTCCTTATCAGAGTTCACCATCCTGCTATCGGGTTATTCGAGTTCGTCTTTCTAAGAAGAGCAGTTGGGCTGGGCTGATTTCATAGTAGAAGATGAACGTTAAAATGAATGTTTTATCATTTTCTCTGGACTCACAGGCCTGTTTTGAGGAGGCACTTGAAATATCTCCACAACTGTGATTTTTATTTTATTTTGTATTGACTAATATCATACTCAGAGAACATTCTACATTCTGAAAAAAGGTTGTATATCCTGTCAAATAGGCTCCGCCTGATCCTAACACTTCCTGTCTCGCCTTCCCCATGCCTCTTCACCTTCCCGGCGATGCCATCCCATAATCGAATCGGCACCTGGCGACAGGCCTCGCGGGCCGCACGGCTCCGGGCGTCCTCATTTGTAAACACCACCTGCTCGTTTCAGCCTCCTTTTTCGTCGCGTGGCATTAACGCGGGCGTGAAATGGGATTCTGCTCGCGAACGAGTCCAGTGACCGGTACGTCAATGCACGCGTGCTCCTGCGGGGGAAAGCAAGCATGGAGAACGTACAGTAACCTATACACGCTGGGGTAGAGAGGCTTGTGGGTATGCATGAGGCGCGAGCAGTCCAGCCTGAGGTGAAACAAAGCTCTGTCGAACGCCCCCTCGTGAAATGTCAAGCTACCACACGAGCTGTTCTTACGTTTCAAATGTCCCGTATATTGGGATGACTCTCGGCCGTGTACTTTTCCGTCTCACAACAGAACAGACACCCGGTGGCACCACCTCTTTGTGGAAATGAAAACGAATGTAACAGTTGTCCTATATTCATTACTTCTGTACGACTATTTTAGCTGCGTACGTCTGACGCTGACTTCTCTCTTTAGCCTTCCAACGTTCCTACGTTTCCTCAATCCCTCACTTCAGTTACCCAGCCTTGTTCCAAAAGCAACTAATAAATCTTAGCACCAGCCCTACAGCACTCCCAACATATATTATAGCACACTCCAATATATATTATCAACCACCGTTTGAGGAACAACCATATTATGATATAGTGTCCAATGTTTAATGACGTTTAATAACTGATTGTGACCGGCTGAGCAGGTGTCCACTCTCATCTTTCTGTTATTATTCGATTCAGCTAGGAGGATGGATACATGTCCACGGAGGGCTTTTGGTGCAGCTCTGTCACAACACACGCCAAATGGTAAATGGACTGCATTTATATAGCGCTTTTCTACCTTAGCGGCACTCAAAGCGCTTTACAATGTTTGCCTCTCATTCACCCATTCATACTCACACTCACACATACCGACGGCAGCGAGCTACCATGCAAGGCGCCGGCCTGCCCATCGGGAGCAACTTGGGGTTCAGAGTCTTGCTCAAGGATACTTCAGCACATGACCTAGGAGGAGTCGGAGATCAAACCACCAACCTTGCGATTAACAGACAACCCTCTCTACCCCCTGAGCCACAGCCGCCAAGCGGCGTTCCCCGGGCATATCAAGTTCCCTGCCACACGGGCTTCTAAACATTACCTTGACACACAACCTCCGAGTGGCCTTGACCCTGCCCCCTGCTCAACGTAAACAAAGCACTTTGCACATACGAAACGGTAGTGAGAAGACAAAGAGAGAGAGGTGGAATAAATATATAAAAAAAATAGGGGGAAGAGAGAGAGAGAGAGAAAAAAACACTTAAACCTCCATTTCTTCAGAGAACCATAAAGTCTTTTCCCAGAAGGGCCACTGAGCACAAATCAATTTCTTTCAGTCGATTACAAGCACAGAGGTTCTAACCTTCATTTGGGAGTCTAATACTCCGACAGTTATGTAGAACACATACCAATTAAGCAATTCTGCTCAAATAAGAGGGCCGTGAACCGACGCGATTATGGAGGCCGGGGCCCTAGGGAGACAAGGTTATCTGCTTAGGAGCAGGGAGAGCCAGGATGGGAGATGGGAGCTTTGAGCAGAGGGAGAAAGAGATGAAAAAGAGAGGGCGGGGGGGGGGGGGGAGGTGGAGGAAAGTCATTTATTAAGTCTAATATTCGGTGAAATGTTCCCGTGGTAAGAAGGTCGGGAGATTGCGTTAATATCCGGAGCCATGCTGAAAAGGTCACTCCGTATCTGTACCGCCCACCGGAGTCATGTTGATGGGGACTGTTCAAACACATCTGATAACGCCCGCGTCGTCATCGCGCCAAGCGAGAGGTCTAGTGGCTGAGAGCAGAGAGAATATGTCATTTGTGGAAATTATGCCCGGAATTGTGCTCTTCCACGGATTGATATTCATGCATCGCTTTTCGGAAGTGTACTGTTGCTGTCGTTTACGGAACACAATGACAAAGAAGCCGTTCGGAAATGTGCCCTGCACACGCACAAGTGTTTAGGATGTACCGAGTATCAATGATTTAATTCGACACAAAACGGGGGGTCGTGTCCAGTACTTAATGACCGGCACTAGCAGCATTCTTCATGTTGTCTTTGAATACAGTTACTGACATACTCCTAGCCTGGAGAGACACAAAATGATATTTTTTTTGTTGCCTGCTTTTACCATCTTCTCATTCTAATACAAATGCCATTTTCTCTTGATGTGGATGCCTCTCTCCGTACTGAGATCAACACATTGTCATTCAACGCTCAAGCGCACCTTAACCACAGACTCGCTGCAGGGTGATTTATGGTAATTCCTGATAGCATGTGATAGGATACAGCCCATAAACCCGTGTGAGGTATGTGTGTTTCTATGGTAACCCGCTCTCCGTTTGGTAGCCTGGGAAGGTTCCGGCATGTTTCTCGTAGGCGCTGTCTATTTGAATGCCAGCGGTGGAAATGAAAAGCAGATCGTTGCAAAGAGGAGACACAGATGTTTGTGCGTTGCCTTTTAATCTCGTATTCCCTCGGTGCCAGCGAGAAACACCACCCCCCCTCCCCTCCCCTCCCTCTTCCCTCTCCCCCCCCACCCCCACCCCCCCTTTAGAATGGTAATTGGACGAGATGAATAACAAATAAACAAAACAAAAACAGACCGCATTCATTTTTTGCAGTTTAACACGTTGGAAGGGGTTGCACTTTATGGTTATTAATGCTTGAGACTGAAAACAGATGCAAAAGTTGTTCTTTTTTAACAAGCAAGCGTGCCTGTGTCATTTGATCTAGCCTATGTGAGCCTGTTCACCCATGCGTGTATTGAAATCCACCCATTATAACAAGACTTACATCACAGCAAAGGTAGGAGCCTTCTTCCTGCGTTGGTGCTGGCGGTGGCCACAGGCCAAGCTAAAAGCACACTGAAATTCCCCGCATTACAATTCTGGGCTATTTTCCCAGAAGCGTGCCCTTCCTTCGAGTAAAAGTACTTGGATTAAAAGGAAAATATTTCACAGAGAAGGGGGTTGTGTCAATCATTTCCTTTCAGATACATGGTCATATGAAAACACGCGTAGAATCTGAGAACTGACTGATGGACATCCAGGTTGACTAACTCCCACATCCAACAACTTCAAAACCCATAATGATCTATTTAGTGCTATTTTAACCACTCCTTCTGCTCTCTGATTCTCTCTGTGTACCATGTGTCTAGCATATGGCGTCGTTAAGCGTCTTTCGTCGAAACCCTCGTCGCTAGATCCGTTGCCTGTAAATGTAGAAGAATGAGTTTTATTTAAGGGTTAGCAGAACGAGTTTCAGACGACGCACACTTCGTCCCATCTGTCTAAACAGCAACAACCCGACATTTCGGAGAGCCCTTCCGTGGTGGTGCACATTGACGGGGTGGAGACACATTCCCTGCAAACACTGTGCCTCCGCATGACATCTCAGGAACAATTTGGGATATCTAAATACCATTTGCATGAAAATATATCTCCCTCCTTTCAGATGTGGGAGGGGGGGGGGAGGGGGAGGGGGGGGGGGAGGGGGGGCACTGTCAAAAGCACCAGACATTTACTTTGATAACTCTGGCGGCTGAATCTTCCGATTTAATGGTGAGGCTCTGAGATTTCTGCCAGAGACGCAAGCCCGAAGCAGAGGGAAGAACGACAGGAGAAATATGAATGCTGGATGGGGGGGGAAAAAGAGGCTTAACAGTCCTTTAAAACATTCGTAAATAATGTACCTAATGCACTTCAGAGTTGCTGCCTGTTTAACTATGCAGGCACGACACACAATGGAGCCTGGTTCCTGGGCTGTCTTACGGAGACCTTGTTCTGTGGGTCAACATGACGGCTCAGTGGGGGAGAGAGACCTGAGGCAGCATCAAACCACTCAGCCTAGTACTCTACTCCCCACCTACACACAGCCAGCCTACTGAGGCACTCTGGGCTGCAGTCATGGCATGCCTCGGTGGAACACTACATCCCTGTAGGAGCGCTAGCTCAGAAACACAGAGGAAAATCAAGACTGAGGAGGAAATATCACAAATGAACGAGCATATGTCAGAAACGGGGAGAATAGCGAGAATTGGTACCCCCCCCAAAAAACTAGTGAGGGACTAATTATCCAATTAACGAGCAATTAAGCTCATGTGGGCTAATGGTCTGTGCTGGATTCAGTAATGGCCCTGTCAGATTGAGAGGGCCATTAAACACACAGGGTGCTACTGTGGGGGGAAACTGAACACTTGGCTGCAGCACATCGGGACCTAGGCTGAACACAAACAAAAGAAGCCTGTCAAACTAGCCACGTGATTGACAAACAGAATGGAAAATGTGAGAAAATGTCAATTTCCTCATCAAAAATCAACAACGCGCTTCATAAAGGATTTCATTATCTTTTGTAGCGCACTGCTAATGCATGCTAATTACATTCAAGCTAATATTTAATCACACGCAGTATTTCGACAGTCATCTTGGGTTGAAGAAATACTAACTCTAATGAATGAATCCACAATGCCGCTAGGACGTTCTTGTTACTGGGAAATGGGGGAGTGATGTTTAAAAATGCTTTTTCAACTGTGAGAATTATTAGCTTTGACTAATTTCCTATCCTAATGATATTCTCTGGAGGGATATTTTGGGGCAATTAATAATGCACATTGAGTAATTAGCAACATAAATATTTATCGTGTTGTGTTCCATCTCAGGAAGTGGTTAGCTTAGAAATGATAACAGATAACACTACCACTACATCAGCTGGAATACCAAAAGTGGGTCCATTTCCAATTTTCTCATTCAGACCTTTTTTTCAGCTGGACTACATTTGCATATTTCATTGAATTGTTGAACTCTCACAACCTATTCAAATGCATTGTTAATCATTATGCGTAATGTAAAGTTGATTTTTCAAAGCAGTGCTTGCCCCCCATTTAACCGCGGACAATGCTACGTCATGCCATTCCAGAACTGGCATCTACACAATTATTTTCAACCTGAGCAGAGGGGTGAGGGGTCTGTAAATTGAATTGAGACTCAAAGCGATGATTGGTAGGATCCTGGTGAGGTGAAACAGATGGGAGAGACCATTAACAATTAATTGACTTGTCACATGGTCAGGGCACACATCAGACAGAGGAGTAATTGCAGATGGGAAGTGGAAAAGGCTGAGGGGGCCCAGAGGTGAGACCTTGTATCCAACAGCTCTCCTCCACTTCAGAACATGACTCCCATCCCTGGTGGCCTCTCATTACACAGAGAACCTCTGGCAGCCTCGGAGCAAAGGTCAACTCGGCGTCAATACCCCCGCTAACCTTCAAACCGACAACCTGTCAGAGCTAAAACGCCGTAGAGATGTAATTGGAAAATGTCTTTGAATGTAGACCATTTTTGTCGACGTAACGTAAATTACAATATTTAAAGCATTTTAGGTTTTATTCATTTTTTGCTGATATTTTGTCCGAAGCGGCAAACAAAAGTCCATACAGAAAGTACTAGGTCAAGGATGGAGGACAAACGCTTCAATTTGTGCGGAATTCAACTTACCTTGTCCGCTCAAAGGCACACATTTTATATAAGACACTCAGAAAAAGAACAAAAAAAGTTTCTCCACGGTGGTAACAGACCTTGCAGACCTTGGCAGTGAGTCACCCCCCTGAGCTGGTCAACTGTGCAAACACATTTAACTGAGGAAAGGTCTCCTCTGTTTTGGTCTTTAGGGCCCAACTGTCTGTAGGTTCACTTGAAGCTTCTCTTTAGGGGCCTTGTGGTGAGGAGTGTGACATTCTGCCCCATCAGGTAGGGTTTCCTCCTCAGCGTGGAGGGGAGAGGGAGGGAGGGGGGCAATGTCAACAGGACGAACTGGAAGTGGAGATAGAGAGGCAATCAAGCCCCCACATCTGCGGGGACGGTATATAACTTGGGTTCAGACTGGATGTAATGGAGTGGCTTTTGTCTCGGTGAGCGATGGATTACTGGCTGGTCTGGTCCCCTGGGCCGGGGCCTGAGACCACAGCCATCTGGAAGTGATCCCTATCTCTTTCACCTCCATCCCAGACACAAGACGGCAGCCATTTTTTTTTTTATCTCCCATTTCTCTCTGTCTGACCACAGGTATGTAAACAATTACATCAACTTTGTCCGGAACTTCATGTTTGATTGATTTCTTGTGTCATTGCTTCTAATAAGGACTTCCTGGTTTAGTTTTCACAATAGGCATGTAAAAAGCTCTTTATAGCTTGCCAAAACGTTTCATCTTGATGTTACACTTGAATACGTGATACTGGACATAGGACTTGAGGCATTTCATAATAAAAGTCTTTAACAATGCTTTTAAAACTGATTCAACTTCACAGCTTGAGGCTGATATACTGGAGAAAGTGGTGCATTAAACTTTCCACAAGGAGAGACCTGAAGAAAGTGAGGTTAAAGAGGATTGAACCTTTCTCCAGTGACAGGTTTCTCATCGTAATGTTCCAGAAAGGTTAAATGGGTGCTTCTGAACATAGCTTGAGCCCTGCTGGAATAGGGCTGTACTCATAAAGGTGGGTCTCTCTGAAACCAAACGCTGGCAAATGTGTATTGGGCCAACAGCTTGTGCTAGTTACCAGCTTGTTTTAAATACTTCTCTCAAAGTGAATCCAATTACCGGCAGCCTTTGTTTGTTCAGACAAAAGCAGCAATGTTCAAGGTCTGCGTCTCCGATTTTAATCAATTCTCTGGGGAAGTGTGTGGGGGGGAGATACAGATCAAGTTCTGCTATAAGTCAGTGAGAAACGAGGTGTCTGTCTGTGTTTGTGTGTGTGTGTGTGTGTGTGTGTGTGTGTGTGCTTTGTTCACAATACGAGAGTGTGTCAATGTCTGAGTAATAGGAAGAGGGGACAATTCTGTAAGTATGAAAAGCTTAGTCGAAGCATTCATCTTGCCAATATTAGTAACCTTGTGCACAAACCTAGACATACAGTTAGGTCCATAAGTATTTGGACATTGACACAATTTTCATCATTTTGGCTCTGTATACCACCACAATGGATTTGAAATGAAACAATCAAGATGTGCTTTAAGTGCAGACTTTCAGCTTTAATTTCAGGGTATTTACATCCAAATCAGGTGAACGGTGTAGGAATTACAACACATTTTATATGTGCCCCCCCTTTTTAAGGGACCAAAAATAATATAAAAATGTATTGTAATTCCTACACCGTTCACCTGATTTGGATGTAAATACCCTGAAATTAAAGCTGAAAGTCTGCACTTAAAGCACATCTTGATTGTTTCATTTCAAATCCATTGTGGTGGTATACAGAGCCAAAATGATGAAAATTGTGTCAATGTCCAAATACTTATGGACCTAACTGTATATAGCAAGTCATTTTACACAGCTTCGTCTTCACAACAAGTTAGTTTGCGTGTGGTTGAAAAGCTTTAGCTCAAGGTTTTTGTTATAATTATAACGCAGCAGCTAGGTTTCCGATCTCTACATGAGCCGTGAAAGAAACGAGATACAGCCCATTTGTTGTTATTGAACATATCTCTACCCTTTCAGACCTTTTCACAAATCAAATCAAATCACACAACATTTATTTGTATCGCCCTTTTTACACGCAAGCATGTCACACAGTGCTTCACATACGCCCATAGAACTGCCCCTCAACCAACCTAAACCCTCAGGGATTCACAAGATGGATCATTAGAGTTGCATGTTCAATAACGCCAGGTGAACGAGGGAGAGCTGGAGAGATATCCACCGCATCAAATCTGCCTTCATTTAAAAGAGGGTTTTGTAGGACCACGTCCTACAAAACTTTGTAGGAAAAGTCAGATGGACGGCCCTCTTCATCGTTTCCGTCCGTTCTCATGGAAACGCAGCAGGAAGGAGGCCTGCCTGCTGCAAACCACTGTTGGTGCCGCACGGGTTGTTTTGCCCCCCAATGAATTCAGAAATGTTAAGATTTGCGTTTCAATCTGGTAACCTCCCTCTTGGAGGCGGTAAAGTCGACCCCCTCCCCACCCCATCCCGAAACCACATTAAGCACACCGCCATCTTTTGTAAGGCCTGCAACAATGTCACTGCGGTCTCCCCTCTCCATCATTATGTCTAACGCTTTTGGCGGCCTGTTTACAAGCTAAATAAAATAGCTACACAAAACATCTGGAACCACAAAAGAGACCTTAAGTGGTCTCTTAAAAGGAACCGCCGCGCACAGATCCAGGCCCAGTTCAAGCCCTCTGGGCCTCATTGCGATTCTGAGACTTTAGACGAGGAAACAACGGGGTCTTTTAAACTTAGTTTTATTTTATTTTATTTGGGGGGGGGGGGGGGGGCAATTAAGCAAGGGGTTCAAAAAGGAACTGTAGACTGCAGATGTAGAAATATTTTCTATCCACATATCAATCCATCTATTCAAACACACATTCAGTTTAAATAACGTAAATAGTATCAGACGATAACTCGAGATCACAACTCTCGGTAAGAAAAACAGTACTTACAAGCTGGCACATAATGAATAAGCATATTTAGTCATATGCACTCAGTATGTTTGAATGAGGAACTAGTAATTATGAATGTGTGTTATTTATCAGGGAACTGCTGTTCAATCTTGGCATGTCTGGTCTAATACTCTGGATGTGACTGTCCTCATACAGCACCATGGAAAAAATTACATTATGTTGGCACACTGTAGTACAAACGTTGGGTATTTCGTGCACCTTTAAAAATACCACCTGCCAAAATGGATTCTGTTATGAACAGCAAAAGAGTGCATTCCTGAACTTCAGCAAGCCTTCTAAATACCTCTACCTCCACGCCCTCCTACGTAGCATAAAAATATACAGTATACGTTTTGCGATGCGTGTTTCTGAATGAGGAGATACCTTGGCAACTGTCTCTAGGAGCCCTGAAGGAACGCCATTAAAAGCGGCGTTGAAGGTTTAAGTGTATCGCAGCGGGGCCCACTCCTGCTGACTCGCGGGTGCCAGCGGTAGCACGCCGAACAGCGGCGCGAGCATGTGAATCTAATCCCGACCCCGCGTGAGAACTTAATGGACCGTGGCCCCATTCCTCTCTCTTCAACCCGGAGGTCGAGTTCACTTTATGGGGTCACTTTCCCCAAAATTTACGATGTGGAATCCCTGTGACTACGGTCTTGCCCTCCGGGGGGGTGGGGGGGGGGGGGGTGTTGCTCTCTGACTGAAGGGAGCTCAGAGAGAAGGCGTTGGAACGTTCCACTGGCCTGTACCGGATAAGGCTTACGTCTTCCTTGTAGGGGAGAGGGATCTTTGCATAAGAAGGTGGGACGCGAGTTAGGCAAACACTGAGTCACGTCCAACGGCACATAACACAATATCGAATGGAATGTCTCACATCTCCGTCCATACAGAAGGTGAGTTCATCTGGACTGGAATGCACTGTACATATAATTAGCTCAGGGTATGCTGATAGCACCAGCTACGCCTCACACTCAAGATGTAATGGTCAAGCCATAAACAGTGGCGGAGGAGAAATGAGTTAGCTCCTCTCCGAATAACAGGCCTCTCTGGTCTGGTGTTCACGACTCGTTCATACTCCCTTTATGAGGCGTTTCACTGCTGAAAATGCCGAACTACTTGGGTGCCATATTTGAGATTGACACTTCAATAGTGGCTGTTAAAACTCTTCTGTGTGAATCAGAAAACAGTATCGTCTGCTTCCTGCTCTGAAGCATTAACTGAGTGGGAAGCAAAAAAATTAGAAATTATATATATATATATATGAAAATAAATCCCAAATGCTATGTCTGCTTCTAATTGAACAGCTTGTGTAGGAGTGAAATACACTTTTTTTGGCCTTTGCCTCGCGGTTGGACTTGTCAGAAGGAGGTATCTGATCAGAACTTTCCGTCTCTGAGACTCGACATAAGCTACTGTGATGAGAAAACATACGGAAATGATTTTTCAGAGGAGAGCGAAAATGCAATAATGCTTTTAAAAGCTCTAAAAAGGCATATCCAGATGAACAAAGCGGTCTTTTCCCGTATCGATTCACTCAATCCAACCCTCAATAAGAAGTTCTTATCTGGCTCCTGTACCTGATCCTGATTAGAACTAATCTGTAAAGACGTACAAACATGCCAAAGTGGAACATACCCGGGAGAGGGAGAAAAATCTAATAAACCTCAACCACAGAACAGCCAAAGGAGGAGATAAAAAATAAAAAAAATCTGCAGACGAGACATCAAACTTTCACGTCTGAAACGAAAGGTCACTGGCGCAGAAAACCCGAGTTTGGGCCGACAGATAATCGCCTCACTTCCCCGGGCCGTCGTGGAGAGTTACAGCGGCTGTTAAGTGTTCATAATGAACGCCGTAAAGCTGCCCTATAAAACGGGCGCAGGGCCAGGCACAGGGGAGCCGACACAGCCCGCATTGGGTCTGGTTATGGCCACCCCTGTACAGAAGCTAAGCATTAGCAGCCAACAGGCTCCCGTTGAGGGGGAGGGAGGGGGGGAGGGAGGGGGGGAGGGAGGGGGAGGATAGAGAGGGAGGGGGGGAGGGAGGGGGAGGATAGAGAGGGAGGGGGAGGATAGAGAGGGAGGGGGCCCCCCCCACATCATTAATAAGCGCTAATATTTCAAACGGAGGACAGCTGGTTGAGCATTATATTAAAAATCAAACGGTGTGACCTTGTTAAGACGGATGCCTGGTCTGGTGGCTCTCCCCTGGGTGCCTCCACACTGCAGCCTCACTCCGCACCGCATTAAAGGTCGCTCCTCTCTTAAAGGGCCCCGGCTCATGCCGGAGATATGGGCTCCGACCAGCATTACGAGTGCCCATTTCATTAAAGGAAAAGTAAAGCCGTGAGGTTTTTATAGACTGGCCTGCGTGATTGCTCGATCTGGTGAGTAAGTGGAAATGAAGGATGTTTGAAAGGCAGTATAAATCTTAGATAGTGCTAACTTAACCTCTGCCGCATTGTAAAAGTCAAGGTGGAACACTTAGAGCTTTGTCAACAGCTAAACACGTTAACAAGTTAGAACAGCTTAGCATAGGTATGCTAAGGTACTTCTATATATTAGTTACTTTTTTATCATCAGCCAATATACTTCTTTTATATTATTTTATTTCCGCCATATTATGGATTATATACATATACTTACATATTAACTTTAAAACTTAATCTGTGCCAGACATTCCCTGACATCACGGCTAGCACATGGCTAGACACCGTGCTAGCCACTAAAGCAGCTTAGCTTCTCACCCAGAGGAGCGTCTCTTGCCCTGGATATTTAGCTCACGCCACCTTAACAGAGCCCACAGTCCTCCCAGTTGAAGAGTCTCGGGTCAGTATGGTGATTTATAGCCCAGTAATTAGCCCCAGATGACAATGATGAATGCACTACACTCACACCTTTGTACACTGCCTTGTTAGAGAACATCTGAGCGGGCTAGCAAAGCTATCATTTAGGAGAAAGCTCTTAATTACCCTGGCACAATTATGAATATACTACTAACAGACGCCCAGCTGTTTTGACGTGGCGCAGAAAGGACGGGAGGATGGAGGGAGGATGGATGGATGGATGGAGGGATGGAGGATAGAGAGAGGATGGAGGGGTTGGGGGAGGGAGGATGGAGGGGTTGGGGGAGGGAGGATGGAGGGGTTGAGGGAGGGAGGATGGAGGAGTTTAGGGAGGGAGGATGGAGGTGTTGAGGGAGGGAGGATGGAGGGGTTGAGGGAGGGAGGATGGAGGGGTTGAGGGAGGATGGAGGGGTTGAGGGAGCGAGGATGGAGGGGTTGAGGGAGGGAGGATGGAGGGGTTGAGGGAGGATGGAGGGGTTGAAGGAGGGAGGATGGAGGGGTTTAGGGAGGATGGAGGGGTTGAGGGTGGGAGGATGGAGGGGTTGAGGGTGGGAGGATGGAGGGGTTGAGGGAGGGAGGATGGAGGGGTTAAGGGAGGGAGGATGGAGGGGTTAAGGGAGGGAGGATGGAAGGAGGATAGAGGGATGGTAGAACAGAGCCTGGATATACCTGGGTCCCAAACAGCCAGCTCAGTCTCAGTCCATATGTGCAGTGGAGAACACAGCATTATCACTCTCTGCTCTAGGGAGTGAACACAATCATTTTCTCGCCGAGGGCAACGAAAGGTGTGAGGAAAAAAGTAGATTTAATGTAAAAATGTAACGTAGTTCAAGTTTAGGGAATGATGGATTGGTTTATGGGAACATCTCCACAAGTACAGTAGGAATATACAGTGTGTCACAGCAGTGGGTATCTGGCAGACCTCCTCAACCATGATGCCAGCGTCCTTGCCTGTGACATCATCAGGTCCCATAGTCACACACAAACACATTTACAGACCCAGCCACAGACAAGAGCCAGCCATAGTCTGCACAGCACTGCAGGTCTTGGTGAGGCGAAAGATCAACAGGAAAGAGATCTCAATCTACGGTTCCTCATCCCCCCCCCACGTGTCATTAGGCGCACACTGGGTTTGGCAGGAACACCGGTTGTCACATGTGTGTGTGTGTGGGGTGGGGGTTAGAAGGATCACATCCTCATGGGGCACGTCCTCCGGGGCACCCAGCGTCCTGAGCAGATCTGGAGCCTCGGCAAGCATCACACGGGCCATAATGAGCTCGTGTCGTTTCACCAGGAGGTCACGGGGGTCAACAGGGGTGCCTCCTACGAGGCCAACATATATTTAACTCTCTCAGGCTTTGTTTGAATCACAAATTAGAGTTTCCGAGCAGGAAGTTGGGGAAAGGGGTGGTGGGGGGGGATCCGACTCTGGTCTCATTCTCTAAATATTTGGAGGGCTAGTGATTTGCTTTTGTGATATGAAATTGATTTTTCTTTGGAGTTAAGAATCCCATAATGATTTCCATCTGTGGGGGGGGGGGGGGGGGGTGGATGGTAGTGTGTGTGTGTGTGGGGGGGGAGTGACTGTTGTGCCTGAGTGGGTGGATCAACTGGGAGAGGGGAGGAGCGGGGGTCATGGTGACCCAGAGCACTGTGAACCACCACAGCACATAGCACAGACACAACATGGTGTGGACAAAAATGCAAAACACACACACACCACTGTGCCATGAATAGTAGTGTCGTATTTCAAGCATTTAGTACTTAGCACATAGACTTTAGTACTAGTCAGTTGAGCCCAGAACATCCAGGGTCTAGAACATGCAGGGTGTTTATTACATGGCAGCACCATTATCCCTTTTATAGCCAGAACTGACATGAATAGTGGAGTGCTACTGGTTTGGCTTCATCAATGCAGCAATGTGAATTCTGCAGCGATATTAAAACCCAATAATGATCCTATCTTTAGCTCTCTCAAGGGGAATCTCACAAAGGTCCACAATTGGCTCAAAACATCTCTAATTACACAGCATTTGACAAGCATTTCAAGCCATATGCTAGACATGGAAAATGGAAATGTATGGTAATTTGGCTATTTGTGGCCCATCTCAGATACAAAAGCAATGATTGTTGGGGGTGGGGTTGTACATCCGGATACTGATAGACCCAGATGGGGGGGGGGGCAGGGTCAACATCCAGCCAGGAAGGGGGGAGCAGTGGAGAGGGCCATTCACACTGTGTGTGCAGCACAAATGGAAACAAGATTCCAGAACTAGAGGATCTGATCTGTGATAACAAATTGTGTCTGTGTGGTACATGTGTGTGTCCGTGAAATAAAAAGAATTATTTTCCTGCCCGTTCTCAATTTTTGGTAATGTTCAGCTCACTCCCTTGAACGCCAAGCGGTGTGAGAGAATGGTTGAGCTGCTAAATTGAATCGAACACAATCCTCAGGAGAAAGAGATTGCGCTCATCGTACGAAATGAAACAGCCCAAATAAGACTGCTTCAATAAAGGACATTCTTGACAGAAAACCATCCATTTCCAATGTATGGTGTAGTATGAAACTAAAGCTATGACTTTACCATCTTAAAATCAAATAGGGGATCTGTAGGGAATCTTCAACATCACGCTTAGCTTAATATATCTTATTTACAAATAAGATACTATCATTTCCCAAAACCATTATGGAATGAATGTTTATTATAGAAAAGATTAACAAAACGAAAAATGTAAATACTGATATGGGCTAATGAATACAGAACATGAGTTAGCGGTCAAAGTTCAGTTTGTAACTATAATGTATAAATACCCAATACAACACCTTCCTGTGAGAGTAGCATTGTCAGAAACGACGAATAGATAACGATAAGGATAAATGACAACCTTTGAGACACTCAGAATGCCAATTGTGATAATAAACGTGTTCCTGTGCCAACAACATCTTTTTCCGGGATTAAAAAGGGGGATTATTCCTGACTGTTGTCATAAGCGAAGGGACTCTGTTTCAATGACTATTTACTGCACATCTCCCTCACATTCGAGCTGTCGCCATCAGACTCTCCGCCACACAGCACACATAGTTTTTGTTTACACACAAGCGCACATACACACACACAAACACAAACAGCAGGGGGGCGAATTTACTTGCGAAATTTCAATGTCACACAGCTCTTTTTTAAATCAAGCATCCCTTTGGAATAAATACAAACAAACTCCCCCCCCCCCACACACACACACACCACCCTCCTTCCTGTGTCTTGTCAAAACCAGTCACAACAATTGGCTGAGTAGGCGGAGGAGGGAGGGGGGGAGGGAGGGTAGAAGGAGGCCACTAACCTGCCCAGTGGCAGAGCTGTCACTGGCCGACTGTGCTGCTCACAGGCGACAGGCTGTGCACGAGGGCTGGTCAGGACCCCCCACCACCACCACCACCACCACCCCTCCCACTGCAATCTTTACCCCTGCCATGGGGGGCGGCTGATCAAGAGGGTGTGCGCGGGGGCTGTGTGTGTGTGTGTGCGTGTCAGGCAGGAACAGATAGTGATGTATTGCCCTAGCCTGTAGTTAGACACATCCTCTAAACACTGTGATCAGTCCTCTGGTGCCCCACGCCCCCTACCCTGCACCTCACAGCCTCACTCTGTGATCCTTAATTATAGGTGTCTAAAAGAGGCAGGGTGGAACCAGATGGGGTGTGTGGGGAGGGTGTGTGTGTGTGTGTGGAGGGGGAGAGGTGTGCTGAGAGAGAAAGCATGGGGGGGGGGGGTGAGGAGAGTGGGGTGGTGTGGTGGTGAGAAGAGAGGGGGGTTGGGGGTGAGGAGGGGGAGTGGTTAGGGGTGAGGATGGTGAGGAGAGTCGGGGGTGAGGAGAAAGGGTTGTGGGGTGAGAAGAGGGGGGGGGTTGGGGGTGTAGAGGGTGAGGTAAAGTGAGGAGAGGAGATTTGGGGGCGAGGAGAGAGAGGGGTGGGAGATGGAGGTGAGGAGAGAGGGGCGGGGGTGAGGAGAGAGAGGGGCGGGGGTGAGGAGAGGGGGGGTGGGTGGAAAGAACAGCAGGGTTTCTCATCAGCCAGGCATAAATGGTCTCTCTTCCCCCGTTTATTCGCACTGCAGTAATTGCGGCTCCGGCTCATTTGAGCTTGTCGTCTTTTCTGATAAGGCGCCGGTATTAAATATGACAAAAGATTGATACACACTCACACGTCTCACAGCCACCCCAGACGGGAGTTATTGCAGATTTTGGGGCGAGATATCAGGGAAAAGCGATTTAACACATTCAGAGGTAGACGGCAAAGAGGCCGCCTCACAGCAAAAAATAACAATCTCACAGTAGGACTCGGATGGGGACGATTTCACGACACACAATGATGCCTCAGTTAAAACCGCGCCAACATGTCTGACTGCAATTAAACAGGGAGGGACACATGCCGCCTCAAAACTCAGCGATGCACACTGGGTAAACCGATAGCCTACATTACGGTATGGTCCTATCCATCAACAAAGACTCATATACAGCGACGATGCCGGCCACACACCTTCCAGAAGAAAGCGAGAGCAGTCATGATTCCACGGCTTGTACATAATTTAGTGTATCATCGATGCGAAAGTCGAGAAAATTGAGCAAATTGCCATTCTGACATTGAATATTAACAAAGGAAGAGGAATGCCAAGGCTAATTTCAGGCTGTGTCTGGATGGAATAATAATCTGGTGTTTTGGCAGCCGACACATAAAAGGCGGGTGATACCTCGGCTCCAAATTGAAGGAAGCAGCATCTTCACAGTTCATTACCACTTCCCTTCGTTCGCTAATAAAAAAGCGCCGCGCTCCGACGTGTCAACAGAGAGTTTTCATTTACACAGACGTGCAGAGAGAGGGGGGTGGGGGGGAGGGAGAGGGAAAATACATGAACAAAATTAGAGACTAAGTCATTATAAAGGTTCACTGTTTCACACGACTTCATTTGTGTGTGTGTGAGGGGGGGGGGGGGGGGGGAGTATGTATGGGGTGAAGTCTAATGCGTTGTAAGGGTACCACATGTACCACCGAAATACTGCTATTTACAACCGTGCACTTCTGAACGTTCTACGGTATATGCACTGGCACGTCGCTTTGGATATGAATATGTCAAATGACATGTAAATGAGCGAGGGACATTAGGTATGCCGGAGAAGGGCAGGGTTGACGTATCTGAAACTCTGATATTTCCCTCGGGACAATCCCTGTACACTTGCTGACACAGACAGCCGTCCTAAGTGGCAGATTATCAGGCCTCTCCGCCAGATATCTGAGCCCCTGTGCCGTCAGACACCCTGAACCAGAGAGCCCAGGGAGGCCCAATCTCATCTGAGGCCTTCTCAGGGCTAGCCCTAGCTATGAACTGGAATCCAATGATCCGACAAGCCTGGTGGCCATAGGCAGCCCTGTCCGTAGAGAGTGAGCACACACAGATTCCATTAGAGGTTTCTAAAGTCATCACATAGTATGGATGGGCCCCATCAAGCTGGCAAGTTTCTGACACTTGAAATTAAAAGTATTTTTCATCTCCGACAATGCCCGCAGACAATGGCTGCGTGACACTGTCGAATGGCCTGTCTTGACTTTTTAATGTTGAGGATTCATTGAGGTTCCCGCACATCCCAGGGAACGTTAGCGCGGTCTATTCAGTTGCGGCGATATCCCTCCAAGCCTGGTGTGTCGAGGCGGCTAGGAGTAGGAATGAGATCTGACTCATCTGTGGACGGGTTTTGGCATTGCTTACAGGCTCTGCCATCATCCTACTGTCTCCAAGCCAAATCTTCCCCCTTGCCAGCCCGGCCCAGCCCAGGACTTCCCAGCCTCGCCCAGGGCTTATCTCCCTGGCCCACACAGGGTGGATATGCTGCTAACCCAACCCCGGGGGATTTGGCCGAGTCATATGCTCACTACCTCAGCCAGGTCACAGCATTGTGTTGAGTCCCCGCCACAATCAGGACAGGGATCACATGACCCCCACAGAGACTGCTACAGGTCGCCACCCACACTGACAGGTGCAAGACACTGCTTTGGTTTCTGGCCATGTCTCCTGGTACAGCAATGTTTGAGGTATTGTAGACACTGCACTCTCTATACTTCACTAGAATTACTATATTTAAGTGAACGGGAATGCTAAGTATTTCAATACTGAAGTTCAGAAGCTCCATCTGGGAAATAAAATATGTTCTTCCCATTTACGACAGATGAGATAAAAAATATGCTGAACCAAGTGCAAATCAGTGAAAGCACATCTCGCTCTTTACAGGAAGACATACAGCGATTTACAAATGATTTTACAAGCTCAATGACGTTTCGAAGGGCCATTTCCTACTTGGCATTCAGCGAATTCCATCCGACACATTTAAAGAGGCTGTCGTCCAGCCAGAGAGGACACATTTATTTCGAGCTCGTGAAAGAAAAGAAAAAAACACACAGCTGAGGCGAAAATCACCAACGGCAACTCATTAAAAGTGTGAGACAAGCTCCCTGTGTGGATACGCCTCATTGTCTCCCTGGGAGACGGTCACCACCAGAGTCCTGGACGTGTCTTCCACGGGTCTGATGAATTGAGCCATAAAAGGTGATTGGCTCAAATGAATGTCTGTGCCTTGAAGACCAAAAAAACGCTCAGTTGGAATTGAATACTCCACTACACGGAAATATGAGGGGGCTGGGGGAGGGACGGGGGAGCGAGGGGAGACATAATGGACAGTCTCGAAAGCTTGCGCGGATTGAAAATGCCAAACAGCAAAACATGACTTCCAGGTAAAGCAAGGCTGCGTCATTTGCGTTTGCTAGACTGTTGCTGGTTGTCAGGTGATTGATCCACTGCCCCGGATTTGCTGCCGTGGCAACATGCTAATCCTCCAAGTGGAGCAACAAGTCGCCATAACAATAGGAACCCAGATCATTTGTGTAATTACAGCTTTGAAACTTGTGAAAAGACCTTAGATGACTCCATAGGCCTGCGGCGCAGGACTGAGGGTGTGTTGAGATGAAAGCAGCTCCGCCCACACAGCTCCAGGTTGCTCTCCGCCCCACCAGGCCACAGGGGTGGGGGGCTATATGAGGTGACGTGGTCCGAGAAATACATGGTGACTTTGCAGTCTGAGCCATGACGGTCTACGGCAACTCTACGAACCGGAAAATATGACAACAGCAGACAAGAGAAGCCGCTCCTCATATCTGCCATTTTGGTGAATTTAAAAAGAGACTGAAAACCCATTTCTGTTTGAAATAAACACATCCTATCAGGAATTAGTCCTCCAAAACAACGTCCCAGGTTCACCCCCAGCACGAACAAGCGTGTCACCAGGAAGAAGCGACAGAGCGCTTGAGGCCCGGGACAAGCGGGGACATCCTAGAACAAACCAGTCAGACGCTTCCATGAGTTACTGTGCAAAACAAACAAGACGATGCAATCACACCACTATCGACGCCCGGACCACTTTGGGGGCTGCGCGATAGCATCTGTGTGTTGTACCAGAGTTTGTCCCAGAGGGGGATGAACTCCCGGGCTACCCCAGGCCAGGGCCTGCGTACGTGGGCCCCTGCTCATCCAGAAGCCCCTGGAGTCCCACTCCTTCCGACTGGCTGACTCCCACGGCGCTAGCTTTGGTGGGGCCTTGTAACGCCACTGAGGAGGTAGGACACACTGACACGGACGTGAGACTCACCAGCCGTATTACCTCCAGCACTGGCAGGAGCAAGGGTCGCTAAAGTGATTCCACAGAAAATCGAAAGAGCATCCATGACATGTAGGAATAGGTTTTGAAAAAAACAGCTCGTGCGGTTGTTTGTCTTCGCTGTGAAATTGCAACAATGGCTTGTCACAGTAAGCCCCTAAATGATCAAAATAAAACAGTGTGGAACACTGACTGTTCTACTTTACAGAATAGAATCAATACAAGGGCGACATACAGAAAGAGGCCTCTGTGGTATTTCACCCCCCCCCCCGCCCTTTTTCACACATCCTGTTCATCAGTGGAGAGGCAAGGGGATCTTAGACGTGACAATTGAAACCTGGAACAGACAGCCTCCGAGGTCAGGGTGAGACCAGAACGACTTCTCCTTTTCGCTCATCACCTCGCCTATATTCTCATTATGTCGCGTTGAGGTTAGTTTTTTTTTTCTTTTCTATCTCCTCTTCTAATCAGGTGAGATTGTCATCACGGCTCCTCTCCGCCACGAAGCTTTATCGGTTGTGAAACCTCAGACAAGCAGAGCGTGTGGGAACCAAAGTATCAGTTTGGCTCACCTCGGGGAGGACCTTTATAGACGCGCGGGCGGTTTCGCTGAAAGAGGCGAGAAACTGCACAAAGCGCACAGCCGGCTGTTAAATGCAAACTGACAGTGGAAATATTTTTCTTTCCTTCCTTCCTCCCCCCCTCCCTTTAGTTTGCTTTGTGTTTCACCTTTGCCAGATCGTACCGGCTGATTAGAAGATAGATTTACAACATTGAAAATAACTGTTGGGACAGGCCGACCATTTGCATGTTGGCTGCTGAGCTGAGAGAGAAAAAAAACAGAGATGCAAGATGTGATAGCCCTCTGGCTTAGAAATCTCTCTCAATCAGAGCTTTCTTAGCCTTGAATGCCAAGCACCTTCATGACAGAGCCAGGCAGATAGTCTGTCCCTATGAGGAGCCATTATGCGTCGTCGAGAACCTGGCTCTATTCTTCGGAGGATAAATCAATGCTTTATATGCAATATCAAGATCAAAGTTAATTCTTTGCGCTTACAATTGAGCTCCCTTATCGAATTCCGGAGCTGCAATGTGACTAGCAGTTATAGCTCCCGTGGGCGATAGGCACTCAATCCTCCCTTGTGACATTCCATTGCGCAATCTCTCATAAAAAAAATGTTTGAAGAGAAAAAAAAGAAAAAGGGAAGAAGCTCTTCGATTTCATTCCGGTACCTCCCGGTAGAAACGATGACAGGCTTTTCCCCAAACGTTCAAAGCAAACATGGAGGACGGGGGAACTGTGGAGGTCTTGTTCTCGGCTGTGAACTCGCACACTGCAGCCTTTGTGGACCTTAGGGAGCCGTCAGGCTAGAGCTCTCCAGGATTAAAGGACTAGGACGGCAGATCAAGTCAATAGGGCCCAGGGCTGGCTTGTGGAGCTGGAGGTCAGCATAATATTCCAAGCACCTCGGTCGCCGTGTCATTTAGGCGGCCATGAAAGTTGGCCCCTGTATAATGAGACGGGCTGGATTTGGAGGGAGCGCGTCTGAAAGGCAGGCAGGGAGCAGTCCGTCCGACAGGCGGAGGCCACTGAAGACCAGAGAGTGAGAACCGCAGCCCGGCGCACAGCCCGAAAGCCTTCCCACTCCTTTTCCTCATCCACCCCTCTGCTCTCCCCCCAGCAGTGACTCCGCCAGCCTCCTTCCAGCTGCATTAGCCTAGCCGCTAGCCAGAGAGCAGCCGTTCCATCAGTAATGTCACGGGCACTTTAACGTGATAAAGCGTGCCGCGGCGCCGTTGGCATGAATAATTCACATTATCGTACCCAGAGAGGGATTGACTTTGCAACAATGACTAGGAAAGGGGGGGGGGGGAAACAGATGTGTGATCTTTAAGGCATGCGGGGGGGGGGGTGGGGGGGGGCTCTGTTTTGGGTGAGCGAGCAATTTTAATTCAATTTGATATTTCTTTCAAACTGCCAGCCAGGCTGACAGGAACCTTGAGCCGGGCCAGCGACAATAAATAGTTTGGGATCAGGAGCCGACGGCTTGGTTGGGGTTTCCCTGCACCATCCATCATGGTGGCAGTTCAATGATGTCAAATAAGTACCCCTGTCGAAAGCCATCTTTTATCATCACGTATGAATCTATCTGCAGATTATATCACGGAGCACATAGGAGGGCCTCCCTCCTAGACATGATAGGGAGATGATATGGAAATGGGCTACATGGTGGTGAAATGGATTTCAGCTGGGAGATGGATTCCTCCCCCTGGCTGGGAGAGTGTGTCGCTGGTAGTCTATATAGTCCCCAGCTATCCAGTCAATCAGCCAACCTAACACACAATATCAGTAAGCTGAATTTGATTCATTTGTTGTGGAATTTGTCAATGTCTCCTTTCAACACCTCGTCAACACATAGATAAGGCTTTTTTTCACACCCACACATCAGGATTGACATATCTGGATTCTCAAGTCCTCACCACGCAGTTCAAAGTCATATACCAAAACAAACAAACTGATTTGGAAAGCTTCCTGTGTTTGACTCCTCAGCCAAAGTGAAAACCACATGTAAAAATACAGTTGATGGGTTGATGCTGGGGGAGAAATCTTGGCATTGGATTAAGAGAACTGCAGATATGTACGCAGCTCTCAATCCATTTCTAAACAGTCACGGGATCTTTAAACAACAAACCCACCTTCATCTCTTTTAATCGGTTTAACCGTGAATGTTTCATGTGCAAATTCCTAGTTGATATTAGGAGGCTTTTTAGTTGGGAGAAAACTGGTCTGGTGCACGTTCCTCATACTTGGAATGCCATTAGACAGGCCAATGAGGTGACTATTCAACCACTGTACCAGGAAATGGAAAGCCTTACATGCCAGTTAGCATCAGATTTGAATATTTCAAATTATATTGTATATGCAAATCACTGAGTATGTAAATTGTGTTTTAAGATGCACTGGAAGATTAAAAGAAAAGAAACAAATTGTCGATTGCTTGAGATCCACCACGGCATTGCTAATATTGTGTGATTCAAGTCACTGTCCTGACAAGCAACTGCAATAAAACAAACCTAATATTATTTGGTAACGGTGTCTAAACCGGAGTTATAATGATTACATTTGACTTGCAATGTTCTTCCTCTGCAAAAAAACAACAGCGTAAAAAGTAAAAATAGAAAGAAGAAAAATTCCTAGCAGTAATAGGCTACATCCTATTCCCCAAAGTAACTGCCTGCTTCTGCCTTGGCTTTAAATAAATCTCATTGCAGTGGTGGCTGCAACAAATGTATTCGATTTCTCTTGCCTTCAGAAGACGGGAGATAAAAGTCCGACCCATCTGCCTGGAACTTTGTGCTGTGCAGAGCGGCGCGGCGGCAGGATTCGTCACAGGGCTGTAGTGGGTGAACAGTAAAGTGCATCTGCATCCAGCGAGAAGCCAGGCCTCCCGCTCGTGTCATTATCCTCATCGCCTTTCACTTTCCCCAGCTGAGCCCCGTGGATACGAGCTGACATATAAACGGCGGGTAAACACGTTTAAAAGGATCTGACGCCCTGTAACGAGGAAGGGAGATGCTTCCGTATTGTTATAACCTTCCACGTCTGTTTGGCTTACGGAGAAGTAAGCCATCCCCGTGTCACCTAATTGGATCAAGGTTGTGTGGCGGAACAGATGCGAACGGGCGAACGAGGTACACGACGAACAAAGGACGCCGGGAATTGCTTGGAAAGTGATTTCAGCCAGGGAAGAAAGGGATGAAACAGAAAAGATGCTATGTGTATTCAGTGAGAGGAAAGAAATCATTTGCTTTTGTTTTCTGTGAGGGCCTTTCGAAGAAAATGAGGTGGGGGGTTGCTTGAAGCAAGACGCACCCGCGCACACGACCCGTTGGAATATATACCGTGTAGTCGGGATAGAAAGTAATACCCTATTGCTCACAGCAAGTCATGTTCCTTGGCAGGGAGGACAAATTAAAGCTCAGGAAGTGAATATCACTGATCCAATTAAAAGCTGCCTCCGCAGTGTCACAGGGGGTCTCACTGATTCCAGCCCTCAGCAACCGCCATTTTCAATGAGCCAGTTTCAAAGCATGTGAGAGGGACACGGCGAAATGCAGAAATGAAAAAGAAAACGAGGTAAGAAAATTAGAAGGAGAACAAATGAAGAAAAGAGTGAGAGACCACTATTTCCGAACTAGCAGCTGCCTCCCTGCCGACCCAGCTCGATTTAACCTTGAAGAGTAATGAGATCTGACTTGCTTAAATGTTAGCATTCTTAAATCATCAGGAAGTGCCTCAGAGGAGCCCATAATCACTGTGCCAAATTGCTGTGCTCGCTATTTCATTTCTCCCAGCATTAGCTTGCAGTTAGTGTCGATTATTCAAGAACAGCCATTTAATGCTGCCGTGTCCCAGAGGTGTTACATTAAAATGTAATAACTTGCAACGTAAATGAAAACAAAAACCATTCCTCCCCCCCCACCCTCACCCCCACCCCCTTCCCTCTCTCCCTCCTTCACTTTTCCACCACCACCCTCTCTCGCCTTCCTCCCTCCCACACTACCCATGCATCGTGGGAGTTGGAGTCTAATTCTCAGCCCATCTGGCAGGCGTAATGAAGCCAGGCCCAGGCCAGGACACCCCACTGCTTTGGCTGGGCAGAGGGAGCAGGAGGCTGGGTACCAGATTGGCTATGGCTGGGCTGGGTGATACTGGCTGGGCTGGGTGGTACTGGCCGGGCTGGGTGGTACTGGCTGGGCTGGGTGATACTGGCTAGCGCTGGGTGGTACTGGGCTAGGATAGACAGGGTGGTGCTAGACAGGTTGGTGCGGAGCAGGGCCACGTAGGCAGGGGAAATGCACCACCCACCCACCCCCCTCACGCACACACACACCCACCCATCCAGATCTCACACACACACACCCAGACCTGTTCCACACAAAGGCTGTGGGTGACAGGTGTGGGAGGGTAGTGTGTGTGTCCCTGTAGTGATGCATCTGTGGTCTGGTTTCTGCTGGGAGGGTAAGAGGGGGTGGAAGAGGTTGGCCGAGAGGGGGGGGTCACAACCCAGAGGGTACACCTGGGTTAAGGGTCTGTAATATACATATCATGATTATATATATATACACATATACTATTATGAGAGGCATAAAAGACAATGGAATCTGATTATGGCTGTGAGGGAGGTTTTAACTGTACGAGACGAGACTGTCAGAGATGACACTAGCAGCCGTTCTCTGGAGACTGCTGGTCAGTTACATCTCCCTGTAACAGGGAGAATGGGCCAGGACATGTGACCGTGCTTGGAGTTGCGTCCCACAAAGACCCAGCGTGGCCACCGCGCCGGCCCCCGCGTCCCTCTAAATCAAAGGCCGAGCAGGAGCTCCACTCGGTCAGATGACAGAGATCATGGCCTGATAATCAGATCGGGTTTCAGTGTCAGGACGGTCAGATTTCCGTGTCGCAGGAGAGAGTGGAAACATGTGGCTCTCGTACCCCAACAGGTGCGGCCCTCGGCGGAACCCCCCCCCCCCCCCCCCCCCCCCCCCCCCCCCCCCGAACACAATCCCCCCCTCCGTCTGGAGTGTCCAGAGGCGGAGAGAGATGTCATGGAACCAGCACGAATAATGACATGGAGATGGCGTCGACCGCGAAGGCTCGTGCGCGAAGACCAGACAGCTGACAACAGAGGCTACCACTGGGAGGGATCCACTTGCTAAACGCTGTAAGACCACAATGCGATTATGATGACGCCTCCTTTTTAACTAAACATGACCTCTTCTGTCCAATTGGGCAGATCTGGATGGCAGCTCTGTGGGTGGAGGCACGGTTCAGGTGGAGTGGGGGGGGGGGGGGGGGGGGGAGAGGTAGCGTGACCTAGACATGGCCACTCGCAAAGCCTCAGGGCGCAGGGCGAGCCGCGCCGGCGAGGCTGTGCATGTCGTGTTCCTGCTGGGGGCTGCACACCAGGCTGAGGTGAACTTCTGCACCCGTTGGCACGGAGATACACACACACACACGCACGCACACGCAGTACAGGATGTCTGTGTTGTGCCTGCTCAGTGCATCTGTTAGCCCAGCGGCAGAACCACAATGGAACGAGCTACAAAACCACATGCGCTTGACTTTTTCTCAGAAAGATATGAGAAGAGGTAGAGAGATGAAAGACGAGAGAGAGATAGAAAGAGATATCAAGAAGAGAGAGAGATGAGAGAGAGAGAACCAAAACAGAGTGCCCCCCCCCCCCCAGTCTTTGTTGTTCAAACCAAACAGAGTGCCCCCCCCCCCCCAGTCTTTGTTGTTCAGGGTCTCTGGGGGGAGGTTACACTGTCATTAACAGTTATTTTCCTCATAAACAGCAGCGGCATCAGCTGGAGGTATAATAGACCCCACTCCTCCCAGGAGCTGACGCCTTTACCTGCTGCTCCTTGACAGCATGAGGGATGGACGTGGGGGGGGGGGGGGGGGGGGAAGGAGTGGGAGAGGGGGGATGGAGGAGGATGATGGGGGGGGGGGGGTGTCACGCACTGTCAGAAATGGGTGGAGAAACGGTAGGGGGGGGGGACGGGACCGAGAGAGGGAGAGAGAGGGGAAAAAACATGACAGAAAATCAAAGGAGCGAGCGTGCCAGTGAGGCGGTCCAGAGCCACACTCAGGGGCTCATGCTCAAGAAGCTGCGCTTTCGCTGAGTGATTAGACGACGAACGGCAGAACATGACCTACTTAGTAGTAACTTTCGGATGGTTTCGGGAACCGCACACTTAAGTGGAGGGTAAATTGACTGGCCTGGTGAGATTCTCAACTGGGGGAGGGAAAGAGGCCAAAGATAATTTCCATGGGGGTGTTTATGTGTGTGGAACGTCCTATCAGCACTCATGCACTTGTGTTGTAAGCTAATACACAGCATGTATGGTTGTTCTCCTCACAGGAACTACAGGTTTCTCTTTGACTGAATTGAACATTCAGTTTAAAATGAAAAACTAATGAATGTCACCAACACCCTCAAAAGAAATGTAAGGCTTTTGACGCCAGGAGGTATAACAGGTAGGGTGAAAGTTGCACACACACACACAGAGAAACCAGACACCAAACGCTCTCTTGTTCTGGAAACCAAAGCTGGAATCCGTCGGGGGCCAAAACCCAAACCTGTCATGTGTGGAACGTCTCTGCCCCAGGCTTCCGCTGATTTGGAGCTTTGTTTGCGCCGAGCCGGAGCTCTCGTGGTTCTGGGAGGGCCCGCGGGCCTTCGCCTCGGCTGGCTGCGCTCGGCGCTGGCTGCGCTCGGCGCTGGCTCCGCGCCGCTCCTCCGCCTCCAGCTAGCCGTTGCACAAACGCCTTTCTTCCTCTTCTCCTGGCGAGCCCGCGCAGGTCTCAGGCCCAGCGGGCGCCGCCATCACAGGTATCCCTCCGTTTGTTTGTGTTGTCGTTCCACCCCCACCCCCCCACCCCACCACTACCTCCCTAAACAATAGCTAGCTCCGGAAAAAAAGAGAGCCCACGGCAGAGTGGATTTCCACACGAGACGAGAGACGCAACGTTTCACGCGAGGGAGTTGGAGGAGGAACGCGGGGAATACGTTTGCGGGGGGGGGGGGGGAGATTGCCTCGTGAAAGAGGACTGACCTCAAATCATAGCATTGCTTTTTTTTTTTTTTGCCCGAACTGAATGGCTTCCGTGGTTTTCCTCGAGGGACAGTCGATCACTGATGTGCCTGTGCCTTTAAATGACACAGACTAATATTACACTCGTGGCGGTGAATTAATAAACAGCGGTGTGATAAATCTTAATGATTTATTATGTTCCCTCCGGTGCACTCAGGTGGAAGGAGAGGGAAGGAAATAAAGAAAGACAGATTGAAAGAAAGATGGAAAGAAAAGGAAATAAATAAACGATTGTCCATATCAGAATACACCTCTTGTTAGTCCTGCTCACTGGAAAACACCAGTGCCTTTCCACTCTTAATACTGGCCTTATTTGTCTAATGAGTGAGAGTGAAAGAGAGAAAGAGAGTCAGAGAGGGGATAAAGAAGACAGAGAGAGACTGAGAAAAAGAGACACAGACAAAGAGAGAGATGGGGGAGGAAAGAGACAAAGAGAGAGTGATTAAAAGGGAGAGAGACAGAGAGAGACACAGAGAGAGACAGAGGCTGATTATAGAAATGAAGATCCCCCCCAGCCCACAGGGGGGCACCACTCATCTCTCCCCCTGTGAGGCTCCAGCCAATCGCTCCTCGGCCCGCCACAGAGTGGCTCGTAATTTGAAGCTTTAATTTACGATCAGGTCCCCAGTTTGGATAATGACATTGAGCACTATAATTTGCATCAGCAAATTATATGTTATAATGGGCCATAAAAGCCACAGTAACATCTAGGAGAATTGCCAACACCCTGAACGTTCATTACAGCGCTCATTAAAAGCCTTCGTGACCGTCTTAAGAGTCTTTATATGAATGAGAGTGGCATGTAATTTGAGTCCTGATTGGGTATATGGAACATGTGACAAAGTGGCACAGTGTGACTTTGTCTGTCTAAAGCACCAGCCAAACGGAACAAGAAAAGTGGGCAGGTAAACGGGTCCTGGGAGCATGGTTGTGTGATGGTTGTGTGATGGTTGTGTGCTAGCGTAGCGGTCTGGTTGCTGAAGTGAGGCTGATGTGAGGTGAGGGACAAACCGCTGATGACTGATGGAGAGAGGGAGACTGGACAACCCTGGAGGCCCTAATGTTTGTTTACCCATTACCCACTGTGTGCTTGGAAATGTGGAATTCTGCCAACCTGGCTGGAATAACACCGCCCGTGCATTAGAGAATCTATTCCAGGGACGTCGAGTTAGCCGAGCTATCCAGATTTCGCTCTCTCGTTAGTGGCCTTCGGTTTTGTTTTCAGGAGAAAGGGTCGCAGATGAACCATTGAAGTCACTTTCATGACAAATACCACATTCTAGAATGTTGTCTCGAACCGGATGAGATTCTAAAGGAGTTTCAATCACTGATTTCAACTCAAGTCTGACTGCGGTGTATGTGCTGAACAGCTAACACTTTAAGCAGCCTAAACAGCAAAGCCGAGTGGCAAAAGCAATTAGGAGTTAATTTAGAACGAGCAAACTATGCCTGGCGATTTCTGTAGGCCAGGGCCATACACTAATTCACCATGTTGTCTTTTTATTCAAATGACTTCTCCCACAGTAGCTTTTGTGTGTGGGCGGACTTTATACGTCTCCGAGGCCGGGGGGCGGCCCAGGGTGGAAAAACCAAGCGGGCCCCTCTCGCTCGCTGAACGAGCCCGGCCTCCACAGTCAAGGCTGTGTGTTTTGCAGCCAGTGGAAAAGGATTCCAGCCCCACCATTCAGAGAGCCCCCCCCCCCCTTCCACCGCCCCCACACACCCCACCCCACCCCCGCCTCACCCACCCACCCACCCTCAAAAGCGTAAACCCTTTATCTGGAGCACATGATTGATGTGTTGTGGGCCCTGCTGTGGTTAACAGCAATTCTTATTGTTGCTAGCGGCAACAGCCCGAGTCCCCCGGCGCGCGAGGGTAGCGGCGTGGCCCCTGTTCTGAAGAAGGGACGCACGCGGGGATAAACAAATAGGGCCCTGAACCCTGGACCGGGGCCCCGTGGAGCCGTCCTGACAGGCAGCCGACCCTCCGCCGGGCCATCTGAATCCCCTAACCTGCTGCGTCTGCTGGCTCCTCCGAATCACGTTTCTCCATGTGCAGAACAGGTCTGAAACCATGGCCGGAATGCATTGGATTGGTGGATAAGGGGAGGGGTTAAAGGTGATACAGGGTGAAAGTGAAGAGACGGGGGGGGGGGTCGGGGGGTGGGAGAGAGAGAGAGAGAGAGAAAAAAGGAGAGAGAGGCGAAGAGAGAGAGAGAAAAAAACCAATTTGTGCTGTGTTTACAGAGCAATGTGACAGAGAGATCACATTTGAAATGATGTATCATTTTCCACTCAATTTCCCTCCTTGCTCAAAAACAATCGGTTTATTTGAAACGTAATCCAATGATCTGTGTCAATTTGTTAAATTAACCGTGAAGCTTTTAATGACTCCCGTTATAATTAAGTGACATAATCCTTGTATTTGACTATTTGTTTTTAACTAAATGGAGGTCATCCATGGCTAATCTTTAAAACAAGGCTGGTTTAGAAAGACAAAAACAGTTTTACATAAGCGAAATTAGACGGCTGTGTCTGTGAGTTCCGAGGCACAGCTCGACCTAGACTCTGCTAACGTGCCACCCTGTGACCTCGCCGCAATTCAACTCCCGGAACGCACCGGCGCGTTCTCGACTCCCCGCAAAAGTCCAGACCGCTCCCCCATTTGAGAACGGGGGAAGAGAGAAACAAGAACCGCCTTTGCTTCGGCTAGAGGAGCTAGAGAAGCTCGATCGCTTCATCTCTGAGAAGGAGGCAGGTTGTTTTTCTCCCCCCCCCCTCCATAAACGCCTCCCTCTCTGCTCTATTTCAAGCCTGCAGTGGAGATAGGACGCGGAGATAGTCACAGGGAGATATTTGGACATTTCCCCATCTCTTAAAGCCTGTATCTGCACAGGCACAGATGGTGTGTGTGTGTGTGTGTGTGTGTGTGTGTGTGTGTGTGTGGGGGGGGGGGGGTTATGAAGGACCCCCAGGAGGAAGATGAATCACCGGAGCCCAGGCCCGTCTCTGCTGGAGAAACCCACAGGTAGCCTCCCAGGAAATGGCCGAGATATTGTCTCCCTCAACACGGAGGGTGACACTGTAATAAAAAACCTCAGAACAAGCCAAGGAGAGGAAGGAGGCTGGACTGATAAACAATCCTATCTCCACTTTTCTGTCAGGGAGATAGTTATTCTCCGAGTTCTTCTTTATCGCCTGTTGACTCAGCGGTCGAGAGTGTTGTACAGATTAGCAACTGGTTTTGGTTTTGTTTCCCACACATGCAACGGAATCAAGTAAAAACAAAGAATAGCGATAGACAACAGGAACTGACTGGGTACAGCTCATATTTGTCACAGTGCTGTTTTGTGCAAAAGCCATTACTACTACTACACGCTGTGGAAAACAGTTTTTTCAAATGCTCGGTTATCTGGACTTGTATAGAACAGTTGAAGATAAAGTTGAAGGTAAAATTTGGACTATAACCTGTCCAGCTTACAGGGATTTAGTAAACCTGTCACGTCAAGAATTTTGAAAAAGGCCACACAGGAAACCTTCCACAAATGTACCCTCTTTGCTTTTGAAAAAAGCACGATCCTAACAGTGGCACACACGCATCCGCTTGGAACCCACAGTTTATTTTGCCTTCCTGTTCGACTCGCGCTGAAAGGCCGACTCCTTCACATGTGAGGGGATCCTTCTCTCCAGAGCCGAGGCCCTGCAGACGGCACCCCGCAGCAGGCAGAAGGTGGGAGGATATGATAGAGGCGTTATCTCTCGTAGCCATGGTAAACAAACTGTCGAGAGAGAGATCGGGCTTCTCTTTTTTTCCCCTTCCTTCTTACCTCTCGGTGCCTTGTGACAGAGATAGGCGCCCCCCCCCCCTCCTCCTCCTCCTCCATCACCCACGCTCCCACCCCTACCCCGAGGCCCGCGGGGGGGTTTCTGCGAAGGACACGCGGGCCAGGAGATGTCGATCGGGCCCAGGGCTGACCATCAGATAACCCAGTTCCTGCTGTTTATCTGGAGGCATTTGCTGTTGCTTCCCTGCCTGCCTGCCCCCCCCCCCCCCACACCCCTACACACACACACACACACGCTCCCTCCTCCAGCCATAACACCCCCCCGCCCCAACCGCACACCCCCTGACAGGCCTCTTACACCCACTGGAGAGTCCTTGGAACACCTGTAGATAAGCGCCAAGCGCCAAGCGCGACCCACCCCGCCCCCCCCCCACCCCCGGGCCAAGCCCACAGCAGCCCCACTGCCTCAGGGAGCGGTGAGGGCCTGGGGGGGGGGGGGGGGGGGGGGCTCTACCACAGATAGCAGCATCAGATAGCGGGCATCCGATAACAAGGGCGACCAGGGAGAGTGACAACTTGAGACTTCTCGCCACTGCCGCCTGTGCTCCCTCGCTCTCTCCCCCCTCTCTTGGAATCCCTCCGCCCGAGCACGCGGCACATGAAGAGAGTTCCTCCCTCCCGCCGCCCCGACTCAAACAGACAGCTCGAGCCAAAAGGGCCCGCGCAGCTTTTTTCCGGAGGTCCTGTTTGTTTTCATCTATCTGCGAGCGACGCAGCCCCGCTCGGGAATAGGAATGTGACATGTTCAATTTGACGCAGCAGCCAAAAGGAGGGAAGGGGGGCAAAACGACGAACCCGCGCAGATCGACGTCTTTTTCGAGTCTAGCTTTTTGCGTCTGGCCCTTTCGACTCCGTCTCTGCAGCGTTCGGATCCTGATTAACGGTGACAAAGCGTTTGTTGTCGTTTGTTTGTTTGCGATGATGGGTGTGGTGGAGATGCGATGGGAAGTGCCATCCGCAATGTCACTTGGAAGCTTGAAAGGGTCTCTGTTGCTCCCCTTCATGTAGAGGACAAACAGGTTCATTGGAATATATCATCTGAAGCCATACACTGGATGGAATCAACATCATAGATGAAAACGCCCCCAAAAAACTCAACAGATTCATGAGGTCTGGATGAAACACACACAAGTAAAAGGCAACATGAGCTTGAAGGCAACAGAAGCTTTCAGGAGATAAAAATAGTCTCCTTCAGACACCGTGGGAGACAGGGTATGAACGGGTTTGGCTGACGAGATTTGAAAAAGTTCTCAAACATTACGCTTTTACTTTGGGCTATTTTACCTAAAACAAGCCAGAACGTTCTCCATGCAATGGCAATTTAAATCGACCCAACTAACAAAATAATAACAGCTTTGAATGTTCAGGATAAGTGTATATGCACCGCGGACTATGGTTGGGAAGGTGGTGGTGGGGGTATATCATAATATAAGCACTTTAAATGGCTTTTAAGCATATTATCTGACAACGGAGTGAAGAGGTCTTCAGTGCACTGTCAGCTCTTGGATGAAGACTTTAGCGCGTGACAGTTAAACTGCTGGAGCGCGGACCGTGTGATCGATGCCGATAAAAGAAGCTCTTTAGGGTCGAGCCGGAGCAGAACACCTTCCCTCAATTTAATCAGTCGGTCGACCAGGAGCGATGTTTCTAATATCATGATTTCTCCATTACTCTATTTAACATAATTAAAATGTCGAGCGACGGGGCCATAAAGCAGGAGATTGTAATTCTGCCGTAAAGTCGTGAAGCATGAAAATGTCACTTACCGAATAGCCTCGGCCAGACAGGGAGAGCGGGGAGCTCTGTAAGAAGAGAGAACACAGTTGACCTTTAAGGACCGCTCGTCCCTGAGACAGAGACATGATGAAGCCACCCCCCCCCCCCCCCCCCCCCCCCCCGCGCTTTCATAGCAATATTCACCTTAACCTTTTTTCCCCCCTTCCACTCATTCTTGCCTTGACCGGGGGGAGGGAAAGCGGGCCGGGGCTCGCTGTCAAAACAAGTGCCCCTACTGTTGGTGGCTCAATTGAACTGGGGGGCTCCCGGTTGAGGTAGGTATGAACATATGGTGGTTGGATTTGAAACGTTAATGCTCGCGGTGGGATTCTTATGACTTTTCAATGAGAACAAATGAGTCCATATGCACCATTACAAAAACTACTGTGCAACCATTAGTCAGGTGACAGTACCTAACAGGCTGCAGTGTTTTGGGAAGTTCATCTAGAAAGATCTACCTCCACAGTATTACCTTGTCTATTCACTTCAGTGCATCACCCTCACCCTCACAGTACATTCTCATTTTAAAGGATTTATATAACGCATATATTATAGGTAGGTTACTTTGTGGACAATGATACGTTAATATAATTTTGAAGTAGTATGTACAGCAAGCGAGCCGTAAAGCTCTGTTTTATATTATTCGATGCTGACCCAAACCTACTGTTGTGGGTGTAGTGTACTAGTAAATGCATGTTACAGCCCTAACAACGTGTCCATCTGCAGATCCAATGGGCCCAAAACGGATGAAGAGAGATCAAAAGAGGGAGACCGGATGGAGGGGAGGCCATGAAAGTGTGGAGCTCTGTTCCTCTCCAGCTCTCCCTGTCACTCAGGGGGCACCGTCAGAATACCAATCTCCAAATCTCCCTCCACTTCCACTTTCTCCTCCATTATTCCTTTCGTTTCGATTGGCAATTTCTCCCCCCTCGGTCTCAGGAGGGGACTTCTCTGCCAGACCAATTTCGTCCGCGGGGCCCGAAGCCGCAGCCAATCCCGACGGCCGCCCCCCCCCCCGCGCTCTCCCTCCTACACCTGCTCTGGGCTCCAGCCCTCATCAGCGCCTCTGTTCCCTCTGATTCACAGGCCGCCCCCATGGTGACGATTAGGGTGGTGTCCTACAGAGACCCGGAAAGTCAAGTCAGCGGGGCTCCAAAAGGCTGTTCCCGCTCTTTTCACCCCTGTGCTGTCCTCGCCGCCAGACCCAGGGCGAGGCGGGGGCAACTGAGCCATAGATGCGGACACAAAAGGGGGGCAAATGTGTGTGTGTGTGTGTGTGCACGCGCATTAGTGGTGGGAGGCCAAGGCCATTTGGAATTAGCCTTACTATGCAGGGTTCATTCAAGTTGGAGCGTTTGGGGTAGAAAGAGAGGCTTATTTAAATGATAATGAGGGACAATCCATTCGATTTAGTCCGGGTGAAGGGGAGAGAGAGAGAGAGAGAGAGGGGGGGGGAAAAAATCCATTAAAGAGGCTGTGGTTCATAAGCCATGGGGTCGGGCTACAGCTAAACACTCTCTCTTAAAAGCCATTATACATGGCTCTCAATGGATTTCAGCAGCGCTTAGGACTTCAAAAGGATTTAAAAACCCGCCCCAGAGTGAGTGAGAGAGAGAGAGAGAGAGAGAGAGAGAGAGAGAGAGAGAGAGAGAGAGAGAGGGGGGGTCTTGGTGGGGGAGGCGGGACTTGCGGGGGGAGGGGGGATAGGGGCGGACTCTGACGGCATTTTAAGGTTAACTAAACAGCCCTAAAGAAAACGGCAATGTTGCTAAATCCGCCCCCTAATCCTCTCTTCTCCCCCCCCCCCCTCCCCCCCACCACCACCGGTCCACCCTCCCCCTCCCCCTCCCCTTCCCCCTCCCGAACTGCCATGGTGACGAGCGAGGCAAGCCTTCACTTTCTTTTCCTCTTCCGCGCAGGGGCCAAAGAACGATTGGTTCGTCAAGGTACAGGGAGCCGGGAGTTGGCCAATCAGGGCAGGCGAAGCGTGAAGTGTTGAAAATCCGGGTCTGCATTCAGGAGTTTCTCTCTCTCCCTCTCCCTCTCCCTCTCCCTCTCCCTCTCCCTCTCTCTCCCTCGCTCTCTCTCTCGTTGGCAAAAAGTGAGCAGGTGAGTGGGTGAGGCGTGGAAGACTCCAGCACTGCTGCCACCCCTCCTACCTTCCTCCCTGCCTTACACACAGCGTACACAGATGCAGTGCAAATCCTCCCCCCCTCCTCCTCCTCCTCCTCCCCACTCCACACACACATTTCCCTAATCCCTGCATGGCTTAGTGCTGTGGCCCAGCTGAACCCGAGCACGGCACAATTACCTATTCAAAGTAAACAGATAAAGGCTCCGGCGTGGCAATCAACAAACACGTCCTCAACCTTTACAAATCATCACCGCTGCGGCCCCAAATTGATGCATGGCTGTTTTCACCGCCGCCAGCACGCAGAGAGGCCTCGTTTGTCTCCGTTTTTTCCCTTGACTACCCGACAACAGAACCGCGCTCGTCTCCCCGTGCCCCGCGCCATCGTTAGCTGGGATCTCCGAAAGCCACGTTTCCACTTTGATGTTCATATGAAACGTGCTTTTATAGATGTTTTTTTTTTTTGGGGGGGGGGGGGGGTAAAGAGCAATTAGAATTGCTCTTTACAATGCAGAGGTGGAGAATTGCATTTTAAAGCAAAAGGAAATGGAGATAGAGTTGAGAAGACCCTTGCATGTTGAGGCTGAAGGCTTTTTCTCAGCGGAGGAGGGGAGAGAGAGAGAGGGATGGAGAGAGAGGGATGGAGAGGGAGGGATGGAGAGAGAGGGAGGGAGGGGATGGAGAGAGAGGGATGGACAGAGAGAGAGGGATGAAGAGAGAGGGATGGAGAGAGAGGGATGGAGGGAGGGAGGGAGGGAGAGGGATGGAGAGAGAGGGATGGAGGGAGGGAGGGAGGGATGGAGAGAGAGGGAGGGAGGGAGAGAGATGGAGGGCCACAGCCATCAGTGCCTGTGCACCATTTATTTGGCAGCAGATTAGAGACACATGCCATATCTAACACCGGTGCCGATTATGACGTGCAATTTTCAACAGTCCACCCCCCACCCCCTCATCACCCCCCGCCCGGCCGTCCTTCCGCCCCCAGCCCCCCCCTGCCCCCCTCCCAGCCCTCTCTCTGCTGTCGTATTTTCCTGTCAGAGCTGTCAGACGCCATCGCCCCTTTTATCTGCCAAGACCGCCTCTTCCTTCTGACTTTTTCATTAAAAAACAGCCTTTTACACAAATTCATGAGAAATAGCAGGGGGGGAAGAGGCTTACGAAAGCAGGGCAAAGGGAGGCAGAAAAAAAATGAAACGTGGGTGGGAGGGAGGGAGGTGGAGGAGGAGAAGAGGGCTGTTTTTTCCACATCTCCGGATTTTCTGTGGGCTTTTTGAATCGCTTAAACAACGCGTTAAATAAGTTCATTAAAAACATTTTCTTCCCATCATATTTTTTTTCCTCTCAATTGCTTCTGCCGCTGTAAATTTGAATATCTGTTTTTCTCCCTCTCTCCCTCTCCCTCCCTCTCCTTCCCTCTCTCCCTCCCTGTCTCCCTCTTTCCCTCTCTTCTCTCCTTTATCTGGCTTTCGTCAGCTAAATGAACTGTCTGATTGAATTTCGTGAGGTTTGGGAGGCCTGGTTGACAGGCATTAGTTAGGAAGCATATTCTACATTCATTTAAAATGAGCCGCATGGGATTTTGCATAAATTCTCATTACTTCCCCTGTATCTAAATTGCATTATTCCAGCTTTACCGCCAACCGACACCCAGCCTCCACTTTTCTTCGCCGCCCACTTGTCTTTTAAATGTGCTAGCATATGGACGCAGGCATGGCAGTAATTGGAAAGGCCTTTAACTCCTTCCAGTCCGTGTCGGTGAGGGTCACATGCCACCTTCTGGAACACTGCCGGGGTCAGATCTGCATTTAACCATGGGTGCACTTTTAAATAATGCAGGGCAACACTGCACGGCTAGGCTAATCACTTCCTGCCCATGTTAGCCAGACTCCGCTAATGAATATGGATTTATGAAGGAAGCTGGGGATGGTGAAAGCTACTGCACGCCAGATGCCTCCCTCTCTCTGTGAAACAGGATAGCGTGGGAGGGAGTGTGGGCGGCGGGCTGGGAGGTTGGGGGGCTGGGAGGTTGGGGGGCTGGGAGGCGGGGGGGGGCAGCCCCCCCGGGGCTCACCTCGCTGAGGCGTTCTTTTGAGGTGCTCCTGTGGGGCCGGTTGAGCTCCTGCACAGCCTCGTCCTCGCTCAGTCTGACTGGACGCAGCACCAGGGGCTTGATCTGCAGGAGACACAAAGACACGGACAGTCAACAACATGCTGCACAACCTGCTGTACACAAGTATATACAGATTTACTGGACAGTGGCTCCAGAAAGTATTCGCACCCCTACACTTTTGGCACACTTTATATTGTGATATAATTGAATTGCGAATGGATGAAAGAGCACGCCGAGCAATAACTACGTTCTCATCTCACAAAAAAAGTATAATCGAGTATAATCTCTGTCTGTCTATCTGTGGCTCAGTTGTCTTGAGAGCTTGGGCACGGTATGAAGTTGAAAATATTCCGGTGTATTCCTCAAGACCGCCGGAGGTGCAGTGCCACGTTCTTTGGATGAGAGTGTTGCGTTGGCGATAAATAAACATACATAAAAAAAAAGCTTGCTCGGCGGATCTCGCGAGAATGAAACACAACTGCATAGAGCTGCACTAAAGTTTTGTGACAAAAAGATAAAGCCATGGATCTCATGTGGTCTGCAGCTGGCCCTGCACTAGTATAAACAGCCCCAGCACTGATCCACTGACAAACGACCAAACCCAAACTTGTTTCAAATCCAAACTGCCAGACAATCTATGGTCTGCTCATGCAAATAGGATCCCCCCCATAGAAATCATAACTCATTGTTGTAAGCCTCAGTGTTCCGTTGCGTTTTTGATTACATGCAAAGCAATACCAGGCGTCCCTGGCTAAAGTATTCGGCTGGATACAGTGCCCGTGGCATTGAGCTAGCAGCTGCGACGCCAACTATGCTAACATGGCCAGCCTTTCGAAGTAAACCATGAATCACCGTTTCAGTAATTTATCGCTCGCCTCATTGTCTGCACCCGGGACACGGTCAGAGCCGACTAAAGCAGGAAGTCAAGTCGTCCATTTTGGCAGTTGGCGCTAGCCGACTTCAGCGTTAGCACGTGGCGTCGCGGCGTGCCAGAACAGCCGTCGGCATTGGCAGCGGGCCATCATTCCCGGGCAGATGGGAGGCGGCCACACTCGGCGAGTTAGCCGCACCGCAGGTGGACGGCAGCCTATCAGCTGGCCACGTGGCCCGTCTCCGAGGACAATGGGAAGTGGCTGTGGGGCGTAATCCGTTTGACTAGCAGCTTGCGCGCTGCTCCTGTGCCGCCATTCGCAGGGTCTCCAGATCTCCACTGTCATTTGAGCAGATCACTGCGACAATTAACCTTTCCCGGTAAATATCAATTATGGCCCCCGGCAGGGCAGAATTAAAAGGGTCATCAGCTAATCTGACAGGTCCTGTACACAGCCACCTGGCTGGGAGAGAGAGAGAGAGGGGGGGGGGGAGGGAGAGAGATGGAGAAAGAGGGAGGGAGAGAGATAGGGAAGGAGAGAGAGAGAGAGAGAAGAGAAAAGAGAGAGATGGTGTTTGTCTGTCCTTCAACCCACGAGCCAAGTCGACACGACTCCCTTTTAATTACCCTACAGTCGCCCCGACAGTCTCGCCAGACCTGGCCCGCTGATTGGCTGAGGGGTGTTAGCACGCCGCCGAGGTCAGTGGTGACAGGCCCCCGCTAAGCAAGTGCTGCGCAATCACAAAGCTGACCTGAAGGTGGGTGGGTGGATGGGGGGGGGGGGGAGGGGGGGGGGGGGCAAAGGAACCCGCAGGTGGCCCTAATCAAGTTTGACTGCCGTCCTACAACTCCCATCCATCTCCTCTCTATCTACACCCCCACCTCCCCCCCTTCCCCAAACGCACCTCGCTCTCTCTCAACCTCTACCTCTCTGTCGTTCAAATCACTTCTTAAATCTCCAAATACAGGGCAGGCTTGATTTCTTTCTCCTCTCAAGTAGAGCACAAAAGCAGCACTTGCGAGCATGCGGGCGGGCAGGTAGCGGGGGGCGAGGCTGCCTCCACGTCAAAGCCACGGGCTCCAGAACGGCGTGGAGAGCCAGGTTGCTGATTACATTGTTTACCAAGCATCAACGCCGAGCTAAAGTGTTTACACACCCTGCCGGCTCCTGGTTGCGTTTTCCCTTCAAGCAATCAGCTTGATTATTGATCAGACGAGAGCTTGCTAATTAGCCATCTAGCCTAATGAATGCTGTTTGCTAGACTGCTCTTCAGCCCATTGTTCAGTAGGACAGGCTTGAATTGATTCAGGTTGAAAGAATTCACAACTTCTGACAATGATTGGCAGGCCTGTTTGCCTGTGATTAAGGCAGGGGAGGTTATTTTCTCTCCGGGGAGAAGTTTTAATTGGCTTTTGGCTTCCCTTCGGTACCCTCCTTTTATAAATCAGTGTCTTTCTTTAATTTTTCATTAATACTGAAGGGCAGGACTGTGTTGGAGGACTAGTGGGAGGGAACTAAAGCTCTCCTGAGATCTGATTGGCTGCACGGTGACAAAGATCCAAGGTCACCGCTTCTCTCCCTGATGCACTTAAGGATCATGGGAAGTCTTTGAAATGCACTCTGGGTAGACCGGAGAGCAAGGCTCTCCGAGGGGCCGGACGCTCATTTAAGGCTCCTTTCTTCGTTGCGTGGATTAATTTTTGTATACAACGCCGTGGAACTGCCCGGCAACGCACGGTGGGGGTGGGGCAAGGTTAAACAGGTTGAGTTCAAGCGGAAGACGCCAGGCGAAGGGGGTGGGGGGGATAGGAATAAGGAACACAAAATACACAAGTAACGCCTGTGTTTGACATGAATAATGAACTGCAAATGAGCTCCATTAGAGCGGGTATTGAACGTGCCGGCTCCCGCCCTCTGGAGACCCTGCACTGTGCTCTTTAATTATCTTCAAAGAGCCCAGCATCTTCATTTCCCCCAAGTTGAGTGCTGACTTGGGTCTGCTCATTTGCACTCCAATGCTCCCCTCCACTCCCCCCCCCCCCCCCCCACACCCACCTTTCTCCATTCGGCTTTGGAACCGCTTGTCGTGACATTGATAAAGAAAAACATTATTAACTGGACTGGGCTGGCTTTGACTGTGCATGCTACCCCTCTCTCTCTCTCTCCCCCCCCCCTTCTGTCGATCATCCTGCAGCCAGTCAGTGAGCATGGAGCTAGCTAGTGGCTGTCTGATTCTTTGTTGTGCTACTCTTTGACCCCCCCCCCCTCCTTCTCCTCACCTTGTAGAGCAGCCATCATGGAGCCCGTCCAACGAATTAGAGAAGCCTTCAGCCCTGACCTCTCACTCTCCTGTCTCCACTCACTCCCCTCTCTCTCTCTCTCTCTCTCTCTCTATCTCTCTCTCTATCTCCTGCTTCCTCTCTCTATCTCTCTCCTGCCTCCCCTCCCTCTCTCCTGTTTCTCTCTCTCTCCTGTCTCCTCTCCCTTCCTCCTCCATTCACCTGTCAGCATTGCTCAGGGGTTGTGCCTCAGCCTCCACCCTGTCACTCCCCCTCTCCTTCTGACAGCTGCCCCCTCCCTCACCCCTTACACCCTACTGCAGCTTTCTTTCTCCCCCCTGCTTCTACATCTCCTCCTTTTCACCCCCCCCTCCCCTCTCTCTCCTCCTTACAGCTCCCATCCTCCTCAACTCCTTACACCCTACGGCAGCTTCATTTCTACCCCCTCCCCTCCCTCCTCCGGATAGCAGCTGGTTGTTCGGGGCTGTGAGGTGTAGGAGGGGGAGAGGAGGGGGGGGGGATTGAGAAGGATACAGATCCTTCCCTCTAATTTGTTCGGAAAAGTGTCCTGTGCAAAGGACCCTCACCCCCATTAACCCAGCGAGACACACCAGCGCTGCTCAGGGAGACGGAGGGGCCCAGCGGGGAGGAAGACGGAGGGAGGGAGACCGAGAGGGAGGGAGGGAGATAGAGATGGAGGGAGGGAGGGAGGGAGAGATGGAGGCAGGGAGGGAGGGAGACTGAGAGGGAGGCAGGGAGGGAGGGAGGGAGAGATGGAGGCAGGGAGGGCAGATAGAGGGAGGGAGGAAGAGATGGAGGGAGGGACATAGAGATGGAGGAAGAGATGGAGGGAGGGAGACAGATATGGAGGGAGGGAGATAGAGATGGAGGGAGGGAGGGAGATAAAGCTGGAGGGAGGGAGGGAGATAGAGATGGAGGGAGGGAGATAGAGATGGAGGGAGATAGAAATGGAGGGAGGGAGATAGAGCTGGAGGGAGGGAGGGAGATAGAGATGGAGGGAGATACAGATAGAGGGAGGGAGGGATAGAGGGAGGCAGTCAGGCCCCCCGGAGCCTCTGAGACAGCGGCTCAATCTCTGGGCTCATTATCCCCCGCCCAGGCCGGGGGCGCAGACAAGTGCACTTTAGGGCCACAGGCCAAATTGATTCATCTGCCTTCATTTTCTTGGGAGGCTCAGAAGTGGCAGCTGCTCAGAGGCATGGAGGAGAGAGAGACAGACAGAGAGAGACAGACAGAGAGAGAGAAAGAGAGAGAGAGAGAGAGAGAGAGAGAGGCGGGTGTACGTGTAGTTCCTGGCTTTGCTCCTGATCCGATGACACAGGTGCAGTCCGTCTGTCCATCTCCTCTCCTCCCATCTCACCATTGCCTCCACCTCCCTCCGCCCTCTCCTCCCACCTCACTATAATCTCCTCCCTGCCACCCCCCCCCCCATCCCCCACGAACACGGTCCCTGGATGAAAATTAGCCCAAGGACATCGCACTGGATTTACTACAGGGAGCGCAAATGGATTTTTGCTTTTATTTAGACGAGTCCCAGTGCATCCATTAAGCAGGTTAATCATGTATTATTCATGCAGTCTGCCATGTAATAAATGACCACATAAAAAGGGGGTACACATATTACACCGGGGCTCAAATGCTTCAATAACTCTTCCCCGGTACACTCAGGGTTAAGTTCCATCATCTGGGAGGGGGAATAGGGGGTGAGAGAGGAGAAGGGAGGAGGGGAGGGAGGGGGTGGGCTGGTGACAAATATGAACTTGAGAACCAGCAACAAGATGTACACTCCCATCTCAGGCGGTAACAACACAAAGAAATGCTCTCTTTTCACTACTGAAAACAACAAACACAGGGGTTAACAAATGGGACGGCTAACAAACAAATTAGCAGGGAGCCAGCCATTAGCATGTGTTTGTGTGTGGGTGAGGAACCACACTAGGCTAAGTAGCTGGCCCCAGCCGCCCCTATCTGTAACAAGCCAGTCAACCTGAAACCACAACCGCCCTCCGTGGCCCAATTCAGACCTCTCTCTCAGGAGGGGGGCTGTGTGTCCCACAGGCCCGGAGGGGAACAGACAAACAGGATAGAGAACCACTCCCCACCCCCCGCCTCCCTTCTTCATTCCCAGCCCTCTCCAATCACTCCCACCATGGGTCTCCTGCGGGTGGAGGGCGGGGAGGGAGAGGGGGGGGATTGTGAGGGAGGGGAGGGAGGGGGGCGTATAGGGAGCAGAGGGGGGTGGAGGGGGAACCTGCTCCCGAAACATGGTCTCATCCCTCAACACTTGTCCCAGAGGGCCCTTAGGCGCACACACACACGCACACACACACACACACTTCACCTGTCAGGTTGGGTCATTAAAACAGTGTGCTCCAAAGCCCTGATAGGCCCTCACCTCAGCCCCTCCAGGCCCCCAGCGCCTCACCTCAGCCTCTCCCCCAGGAAGGCGTTCCTCCGACAATCACAATTAACCAGATGCTGCTCGTACCGACAGTTGGGAGTAATCACACAGGATTCCCGTTGACGTTCATTATTGGAGTCAAAACAGCAAATTATGCAGATCGTTTTCCCCCCTTACCCTGCCTTGTAAGACACTCGCGCTTTGATACGGAGCAGAAACTATTAGTGTTGAAAGCAGAAGCCAGTTTTTTTTTTTTTTTTGCCAACGCTCCTGCATTTTAACGAGGCCCCGATTCAAATAGGGGCGGGGGGGGGGGGGGACATATTCATGGGACAAGCTTAATAAACAAGACTATACAGTTATTTTGCAGGGCCATCAGCATTCCTAAAGGAGAGAATGATAAAGAGTGATTACTGGGAGGAGAAAAAAAAATGCTTAAAAGTCTCCTTCATTAGCTAGGCAGGGTATGGATATCTACAGAGATGTAATACATTATACATAACAGCACAACAGCCATCCACAGTGGTTAAGCACTCTATTCTTTCATATTTAATGTTGTTTACACAAATAACAAGCCACTACAAATGAATATCCTTGTTGTTGTTCCTCAGTACCAACAAAGAAAATGTCATGATAAATGATTAGACAGTACTGCCATGTTGTTCGAAAAGCGTTCTGAGTAATACATATCAAAAAGGCAGATTCTATTGCACAACGGGGCTGTTCACTTTTGGCTGTCCTCTTCCTTTCACAACAACAGGCTTTATCAATGGTGGCTCTCTGAAGTCTGCAACTTCCAGTTGTCCGCAGGGATAACCTAGACATAAACTGTGTTTACCGGCAGGATAAGAGAGCTTGTGAGAGTGGGATCAGTGTCCAAATGCTACATCTGCACCTAATGACCAAGATTTATGGAGCATCGCTGATGTTTACCAGGAAAGCTAAGACAGTTCCTTAAATGGCATTTATCCCCAAATATTTGTTTAGGTTTTAAATACTTAAGTACTTCATTTCAACACATTCGTGACACAAACTGTCAAAGTTACAAGGTGAAATATAAATAAATATGATATAAAAATACCGTACCGCTGTTAAGGTGTGAAAATATCCTCTTATTAATCACTCTTAAGAAAAGTCTTTTTTAGATGTGTCATGTTCACGCTGTGCGTGATACCAACCTTCCTCCTAACACATAACCCGAGAAATGTTTTAATTTAATTAAATCCAAAATAATCACGGGTGCAGTACTGAAGAGGCAGTGTAAGGCAGACCTGATCAAGGCATCTTTAATTCAGACACACTTAAGTCAATTTGCATTCAAACGATATAATTAAGATACTGGAGATTGGATAAGTGGGAAAAGGAAACGAGCTAAAATGTTGAAAAACTTCTCACCTACCGAATCTAAGCTGGGACCGAAAAAGGACAACCGAGGTGATAACGTATTTAAAGTGTTTGTGAAACGTGCAGGCACAAACTTCTCATTCCAACACTTAGCAGCTTGGCCTACAGACCTCCTGTGTGTGTGTGTGTGTGTGTGTGTGTGTGTGTGTGTACGAGCGTAGGAAGTGTGTGTCTCTCTGCCACTGTGTGTTTGTTGCGTGTGTGTGTTTGTCTGTGCTCGTGGGTGTCTATTCGCCTGTGCATCTGTGAGTATGTGTGTTTATGCATGTACATGCGTGGGTGTGCAGGCAAGTGTGTGTGTGTGTGTGTGTGCGCTCTGCAGGACATCTGCAGTCGTCCCCCGCAGGCTCGTGTTCTGACAGCTGTTTGTTTTGACAGGGGTTCAAGATGCACATGACCAGGGGGCGGGGCCAGCTAACCAACGAGCAGCCAATAGTCACCCGGGAGGCAGTGGAGCTAATCAGAAGTCCATCTCCACCCGAGTCTTAATGACAACGCCATCTATCACGACTCTGAGCATCCGTCTGGAATCATCCATCACGGTTATTGCATATCGATCGTCTGTACGTAAAACACATACAAATCTCACACAGGAGGGGGGCCCAGGGACACACGTGAGCCAGAGAGAGTGGGGGGAGGTGGGAGAGAGAGAGAGAGAGAGAGACAAAGAGAGAGAGAGACAGAGAGAGAGAGAGAGGGACTCCAGGGCAGAGGTAGATTATTATAAGCATATGACTGACCCGAAGGCACCTTTCACAATAACGAACCACCTCCAGTCTGGATTCTGGGAGGCAGGAGCCAACCTCGCTTCTCTTCAAAGGCCACAGAGTGGATCTAAACCAGAGTGAACACTACCGAACACAGACAACATCCGAGGTAACACACACAGCACAGCACACACAGCACAGCACACACGCATTATGTTGCCAATGACCTCAGTGTAGACGAGTGTGTCTGTGCGTGTGTGTGGGGGGGGGGGCGTCCCCATGCTCACATCTGTATGAAGACGGGGGGACAAGCGGTTGGAGCCCAATGCTGAGACGTGCATAAGCATCCGTGTGACCCAGAACTTCCTCAGCAATGAGAGTGAGGGGGGGGTGGGGGGCAGGCTTGTTCTCTCTCTCAGCTCTGAGACAACAGGGAGGCAGGAGTCCATACAGACAGAGAGAGACAGAGAGAGAGAGAGAGAGACAGAGAGAGAGACAGAGACAGAGAGAGACAGAGAGAGAGAGGAGCCTAGGAGTGATGGAACCAGGAGAAGACTTCAGACTTGTCAGAGACGAGGGAGGGAGGGAACGAGGGAGGGAAGCATCTGCTGGGGGAAACGTCACTGGACAAGACGAGGAGCTGCTCAGTGTCTCTCTCTCTCCCTCTCTCTCGTCCTCCTGCGCTTGGCAGTGATGTCTGCCTGCGCTGTCACGCTGATGGACTGCAGCTCCAGCTGGACCACATGAGAGGAGGGGGGGGGGGGGGAGGAGGGGGTTGGGAGGAAGAGGAGGAGAGATGAGATGACTACTCTCAGACTGAGGGGCTGGTATGGAAATCAGGCAGAGAGAGCGAGAGAGCGAGCGAGATGACACCGAGTGCTCAGATATACTGCACAGGCAATTACACGCTCGCCATGATCCCTCAAAACGCTGACACGTGCTGGGCAACCGCCTCCTATCCTGCACGCGTGTGTGAGCACGTGCGCGCGCGCGTGTGTGTCTAGACGTGCGTGTGTGTGTGTTTGTTACATTACAACATTGGACAGGCCTGGCATGCCTGCGGTGTAGAGTGCATGAACTCCATGCCGTGCTTGAGAATGGGATCAAACCCATCTTGTTAGCAGAGATGATAATACGTTAACAAGCTTACAGGGGATTTGAGCGTGGATCTGCATGGATGCATCTAGATGGAGATGCTGTGCTGCCTCATGAAACCAGAATGGAACACAGGACTGGCCACAAACTATATCATACTATAGTTTACCGCACTGTCTCCTGGCCAGAGATGCAGTCCTACATACTATACTAAGTACTGTACACTATGTACCACGTGCTACATAATAAGTTGTATAACCTAAGTACTTTATACTAGGTACTATATACTAGGTACTATTAAGACATAGCCCTTCCCTGCAGAACGGCGTGTGTGTGAGCGCGCGCGTGTGTGTGTGAGGTGCATCCCGTACTCACACAGGGTGGCAGTGTGGCACTACAGGCCCATAGGAGGCAGGGAGAGAGAGCGTACACACACACACACACACACACACTCAGTCTGGGTACTGCGTATGCGAAGGTGGCTCACCCTCAAATCCCTACAGGCTCTGTGTGCGAAACAGGGAGGGAGAGGGGAGGGAGAGGGGAGGGGCTGGTGTTAGATGTGGAATAAGACAGCGGGTTAATAAAACGCAGCTAATTGTGTCACAGAGGTTAGCGAGGGAGGGGGTGGGGGGCAGGGGCGACCTTGATGGGCATCTCGGGAGGGGGGGCCCCGTCGAGCCCCTGGAGGGCTTGGGAGAGGGGAGCGATTGTGCCGTGATCTTGACCTTCCATTCCGACGCATCGCTCTGTTTCTTCCTCTCTTCCTCTCCTTTCTCTCCATCCCTCGCTTCCCTCTTCCCCTCTCTCGCTCCATCGCTCCCCTCTCGCTCTCTCTCTCTCTCTCTCTCCTATCCTCTCTCTCCTCTCTCTCTCTCTTCCTATCCCTCTCTCTCTCTCTCCTCTCTCTCCCTCTCCCTCTCTCTCTCCCTCTCTCCTTAATCTCTCTCTTCTCCCTCTCTCCCTCCCTCTCTCTCCCTCCCTCTCTCCCTCTCCTCCCTCTCTCCTCTCTCTCCCTCTCTCTCCCTCCCTCTCTCCCTCTCTCTCCCTCTCTCTCTCTCCTATCCCTCCCTCTCCCTCCCTCTCTCTCCCTCTCTCTCCCTCTCTCTCCCTCTCTCAGCAGCTGGAGTGGACACCGGGGCCACTCTCCACTCTAATGGTGTCAGCTCCCGGAGGACAGTCAGTCGGAGTCGGAATCTTAACAGCCAGCTCTCCATCCTCTGGCTCCAGAAGCAGGGCTGTGGGCTGGGTCGGGTCATGCGGGCCAGGCCAACACGCCCAGGGGGAAGGGGGGGGCCCCCTCACACGGCTAATAGGAGGCTCATGGAGGTTCAGTCTTCCAAGTGGCCTTGATTTTGTTAACGAGAGACTACAAAACCGTCAGGGAGAAGGAGGTGCACAGGGACTGGAATGATGATGATGAGAGACACAGCCACACAATGATGGGTGTTTAAGAGAAGGGGGTTCGATGCTTGTTCAAGCCCTTTCGGACTGTGACACAGCGCGTGTTTGAATGTCTGGGTGTGCGTACTCCATGTGTGTATGTGTGTGTCATGACGCTGTGTCATCTGCCTCGAGGCCTGTCTGCTGTCACTTGAGCACTTAATTCACATGAAGGAAGCAGCCTCACATGAGCTCAGCTAGCCAGACAGCAGCAAGCCAGAGCCTTTGTCAGACTCTTCTGCTGGCGTTACAGCAAAAACAATGTCAAAAGTGTCACCCCGGCCCACTGTGTCCCCTCCCGGGGGCCCCCCCACCCCGCAAAATAATCAAGTTGCAGGGTATCAGGCAATTCACAGGGTCTGCCAGTCCTTTAGCACTGCTTATTGCATTTCATCAGGGAAGAAGAGCACTGGGGGCCATAGAACATTAATCCGGCGGCGCACGTTCACTAGTGAGGGTGAAAACGCTCCGATAAGACCCCGCTCCTCTCCCCATTACCTGCCTGCCAGCTATATCACTCGCCGGGACACCCGCGCTCCTGCCTCCCCGTCGCCACCAGGGAGATGGGAGAGGGCTAAATTGCCTGTCTGCCTGACCTTCCTTAGATGAAAAGCCTTTTCTCTCACTCCTTCTCCCTCCCTCCCTCCCTCCCTCGCTCTCTCTCTCTCTCTTTCTGAGTTGCTTTTATGCACATCAGACAGCAGCGAGGAAGGCAACCCGCGCTTCCCTGCCTAACAAAGTCCTTGGGAAAATGTGGCGGCCACGCTAAAAGGGCTCCAAAACCCCCTCGGTGATTGGTGGTTCGGTGACGGCGGTCGAGGAACAGCAGCGAGGTAGCGAGTCATTTGAGCGTGGTGCTTAAGAAAACAGCTTAATTAAAGGAGACTTTCCCTCAAGCCTCTCCGCCTGTCTGATTCCAGCAGTGCTGCTTTAAAAGACTCCCCAGTATGGGAGATCATTATAAAACATGATAGGTTTACAGAGTGGCGGGTAGGAACACTAAATATTCGGCCGAATCTTCATAGGGAAGCATTAATCTGTGGATGTTGAAACAGTGCGTGCAGCCAGTGCCATTGCAGTAGCGCAGCAGACTTTAAAAACCCCGGTGCTCCGAAGGAGGCCAAGGTTAATCAATATGAGTTTTGGAATCCGAAATTTAATTAGGCAATACATGACATGAAGCTAACTGACATCGTATCCTGTCGAGCTAGCCCAGGGTCTGGTCTGGCCTTGGCACAGCCAATCAGCAACAGTTGTTCTCTTGTCAAGGCCAAGCGTCTGTTTCCGTGGAGATGTGCGCTATGGACCGCCTGATGGAAAAGCAAGGCCTGTAGTAGTTGGTTCAATTCACTTTGCCAACCTTGTCTGTCTGTCTGCCTGCCTGCCTGCCTGTCTGCCTGCCTGTCTGCCTGTCTGCCTGCCTGCGTAGAAAACACAGTGAAAATCGAACTGAAGGTTCCTAGGCTCTGCTACAGTCCACACTGGCCTTGCAGTACCATACTGTACCACTCCATTCTCACCCCCCTCCCCCTCACCCTCATCTCTCGCCCTCTCTCCTGCCACCCGCCTCTCTCTCAGCAAATGTTACAAATGAAACTCTAGTGCAAAACACTTGTGATAAATGGCACAGGGGCAGCCCGGGCCCTGCGAGCTGGAAGTCTCTAAAAGCAAATACCCTGTGTGCGGTGTCGAGAACGACGCCATGTTTTCCTAGTAATGTGAACAGCCAGGCCCTCGGCCAGCCTCTACGCCATACATACCCGCCACGCTGGCTAGCACTAGCACCGTTAGCTAGCTAAATGTCAAATGTTATCCCCCACCCTCTCACCCTCCCTCTCTCTTTGTCTATCTCTTTCTCTTTCCCCCTCACCTTGATCTAATCTGGTTCAGTCTGGTGTAATCCCATCTAGTCCCGGTCCTGGACTGTGGGTACAGATGATGGCAGCTCACCACCTTCGTAAGCGGCAACCACGCGACGCAGCAGACCCGCAAAATAACAGCGGGCCCGGACAGCGAGGACCTTGGTGTGCCCGCGCCAGATTTACGCTTATGTAAAGGAGGCTTCTGTGCCGCTTACGAATTCCAACAGGGCTGCCCTTTCTTCCCCACTGCTGATAAGTCAACAAGAGATTAGATAAAGCACACATTTCACGACAGCGCAGTTTAATGATACTCTTACCCATGGTTTGCCTTCCCCTAGTCTAAACATAGCGAGGTAGATAAAGAGGTTTTACCCGGCTCCAGAGCAGAACTGGGTGTCCAGATAAGACCCGAAGGCCCCGCACACGCACGGGGCCTCCGCTCACCGCTGACCCGGGCACGTCCCCGCGTCCTTCAGGTGAAGGAAACGTCACGGTTGCGGTGCTGTTTCGCACGACCAAAACGTTCCCCTGGGACGCCCCCCAGCCCTATCTCTCCATCGCCCGCTGTGCTCTTACCGGCGTAGAGGCCTGTTATCTCTCTCCCCGCATGCTGCTTACATTTGCAACGCCACCTTAATTATCTCTGTGCATCTGATAAGGCTTTGTAATCAGCCTTATCTGGCGACGGCGGGGTGTTGCTCTTGAGAGCTCCGCCCCCTCACCGAACATGAGGAAGTGGATGAAGGCAGCTAGCAGCGGCAGGCGATGCTGAGGCACAACACGCATCACGGGGGAACGGTAATTACCGGAACAATGGGAATAGAGACGACAACAGTGTTTAAGCGCCTGAGAGAGAGAGAGAGAGAGAGAGATGGGGACAGAGAGAGAGTCAGAGAGACAGAGGGGAGAGAGAGAGACGGAGAGGAAAGAGGACAGGGAGGAGAGAGGGAAAGAGAGGGGGAGAAAAGAAGGGGAGAGAGGTAGAGAGTGAGAGAGAATGAGAGAGGGAGAGAAAGAGAGAGGGCGGGGCGCGGTGTACGCACCTGCACCGGGTCGGAGATTAAGCCGAATCACCTGTTGGCGTGATAGCAGCAGTAATGGAATACCAAATGTAGGCAACGGAGAACGTGCATCAGTCTGAAAAGCGAACTCCCCCTGGTGCAGCCAGAGTCCTGAATAACACGAAACAGTTTTTGCCTTCGTTGAAATCCGAGATAAACGTGCCTATAAATCGTGGGAGCACGGCCCGTCGGCAGGTCGGCCATTTTGAGAGCCGCTTTCATCACTCTCTCCAAGACGGGCAATAAAACTAGAGATGGAGGCTCGCAGGTACTGCATCACAAACTTACGCGCACACTTACGCACTCACACACACACACGCGGCGCGCGTAGCACACAAAGCACTCAGTGTCCTAAACCAAGCATCTGGAAAATATCTAGACCAGTGGAAAAAGGCCGCACGAGGGCATCCACAGTCCAGTCCAACAGCACACAGTCCTGAGTGGAGAGGGAGAGGACAGGGGGGCACACAGTCCTGAGTGGAGAGGGAGAGGACAGGGGGGCACACAGTCCTGAGTGGAGAGGGAGAGGACAGGGGGGCACACAGTCCTGAGTGGAGAGGGAGAGGACAGGGGGGGGCACACAGTCCTGAGTGGAGAGGGAGAGGACAGGGGGGCACACAGTCCTGAGTGGAGAGGGAGAGGACAGGGGGGCACACAGTCCTGAGTGGAGAGGGAGAGGACAGGGGGCACACAGTCCTGAGTGGAGAGGGAGAGGACAGGGGGGCACACAGTCCTGAGTGGAGAGGGAGAGGACAGGGGGCACACAGTCCTGAGTGGAGAGGGAGAGGACAGGGGGGCACACAGTCCTGAGTGGAGAGGGAGAGGACAGGGGGGCACACAGTCCTGAGTGGAGAGGGAGAGGACAGGGGGGCACACAGTCCTGAGTGGAGAGGGAGAGGACAGGGGGGCACACAGTCCTGAGTGGAGAGGGAGAGGACAGGGGGGCACACAGTCCTGAGTGGAGAGGGAGAGGACAGGGGGGCACACAGTCCTGAGTGGAGAGGGAGAGGACAGGGGGGCACACAGTCCTGAGTGGAGAGGGAGAGGACAGGGGGGCACACAGTCCTGAGTGGAGAGGGAGAGGACAGGGGGGCACACAGGTCCTGAGTGGAGAGGGAGAGGACAAGGGGGCACACAGTCCTGAGTGGAGAGGGAGAGGACAGGGGGGCACACAGTCCTGAGTGGAGAGGGAGAGGACAGGGGGGCACACAGTCCTGAGTGGAGAGGGAGAGGACAGGGGGGCACACAGTCCTGAGTGGAGAGGGAGAGGACAGGGGGCTACACAGTCCTGAGTGGAGAGGACAGGGGGACACACAGTCCTGAGTGGAGAGGACAGGGGGGCACACAGTCCTGAGTGGAGAGGGAGAGGACAGGGGGCACACAGTCCTGAGTGTGACACTCACTGATATCTCTTCTTAACGTCTTCAGTTCAAGCGATAACTTCACAGGTCTGTGCACTTGCACATGAGCAGTGTTACATATCGGGACACGGATAGGATTTCCAGATGCTCTACAGTCAGTAATGGGTCCAGGAGACTGTCTGATATCGTAACGAAGTGCGGTTCACTGAGGACATCCCAGACGAACAGCTCAACAAGGGTCATCAGTCTCTGGTTTAATGACTTTCTTAATTGACTCTTAAAAGGGGGTCTATTGAGTTGTTCAATTAGCCACATGATCATTAGCTCTTTGGACAGATTGAGTCGCGTTATAAAAAAAGAACAGAAAAAAAAAGAAAAATGTTGAGTGAAGCAGCAAACAATGAAGATAGTAATCGCTCCCTCTTGCCGTCATAAATTCACAACTTCCATTTTCCCTTGATGCACCAGATCCATACAGCGAGTTATCCATCAGCATT
>NC_090073.1:6376250-6390291 GCF_038355195.1 Osmerus mordax | reverse complement strand
ATGCCACGGCCCACCCACTCTTGGTTTTAAATGGAACTCGCGCGTGGAAAACCTACACAGCGTTAGCTGTGGGATCAATTAGGTGTAGACTGACGTGCCTGGGGGGCCTCGTTGAGAGTCGGTGTGAGATGCGCCCCAGAGATTAGGATCTGGCCCGGACCAGACACAGACCCACAACACATTAGCATTCTTCTGCATGACGACCCCCCCAATACAAGCAGCTGCCGAGAGGTCTCAACCAGGGATAAACACACACACACACAGACAGAAACAGAGACACATACACACACAAACACAGACAGACACACACTTACACACATACAGACACACACCTACCTACACACACACACCTACCTACACACACAGACAACGGGGAAGGAAAAAAACGAGGCCGAGAAATCGCGACACCATCTGGAAAGCTTTGGTGGGGGGGGGTGGAAATAAGAAGCATGTGGAGTGAATAGTGGAGCAGACCCTGAGCGTGCCACAGAGGCTGCTCTGTGAACAAACACACACACCACAGCCGTTTAGCTGGATAATGTTGGGACACATGTGCATAGACTGTGAGGGGGGAGGGGGAGGACAGAGAGAAAGATAGAGATAACAGAGAGTGAGAGATTGATAGAGAGAGAGCGGGGGGAGGAAGCCAGAGAAAGAGAACGAGGAGAGAGAGAGAGAGAGAGAGAGATGGATGACTGGCTCTGCTCCCCTGTCGGCACACGCTGTAACAGACCGCTAGACTGGTCTGACCCGGGCGCGTTGCCGTAGCAACAGCGGGAAGAGCTTTGTTGGCGCTCTACATTGCGCACGCACGCACGCACACGAGCACACAAACAAAGACACACACAAACAAACGCGCAGGATTCCACACACGCAGTCGGCGCCCTAAACACACAAGGCTGGTGACCGGCTGAGCAGAACCGTCCCTGAAACGTGAACAAGGACACGCAAGAACATGGAGACCCTCCAAACAGACCAGCAGCGGGGGGTGGGGAGGGGGGGTGGGGGAGGCATGTTCCCAAGAGGCTTCTAAGCGGCGGCAGCAGATGAGGGAGACTACAGTGCACAGTGTGTTTGGAGAGAGAGAGAGAGAGAGAGAGAGAGAGAGAGAGAGAGAGAGAGAGAGAGAGAGAGAGAGAGAGGGAAAAAAAAAAAAAAGAAAAGAGAGAGGGAGAGACCCCGACAGTGCCGTGGTACCACGTGTCTCATGCACACCATCGTCGTCATCACATCCCCCCCGGCTTCTCCTCCTCCTAGCCACGCTCACTATTTACGAGCCACGGAGAGCGCTCGGCCGAACCTGCCTGGCGTCTCTATTAGCGGCCAGAGCCCCGCGGCAAGGCCCACTCTGCCCCTGGAACTCGCCGCGCCACATCGCGCCGCGCGGACGCTACACGAGAGACTTGCGGTCGTCTGTTCCACTGTACGACACACCACACCCCCACCCAGCAGCGCGCTGCACGGCTGACGGGGTGCTGTTCCGTCTCCTTTAGCGCTGCTGCTGCTGCTGCTGCTGCTGCTGCTGCTGCTGCTGCGGAGGTCTTCTGTGCTGTTTGGGTCCCAGATCCGCTGCCGAACATCTTAATTATGTTTTAATGAATCCCTGGTGGAGAGCGCGATGGTCTGAGCGAATTAACCAAGCGGCGGCACTTGAGCTGAAATGAATCCATCATTCCTCTCAGTTGCGACAGCGATAAACATTTTGAGCTGCGCGCGTTTGTGTGTGTGTGTGTGTGTGTGGAAGGGAACAGGGACCCTCTAAAATGCTATGGGACAAATAAACTCAGTTTATGTTTGTAGTCCCCCGGCGCTTCTGTCTCAGAATAATGGTTCCTACCCAAGCTTTGTTCCTACCAAGCAGAGATGCTTGTCAGTCATTTATAATCAAACATTTGAAATGTGCGCCCATACACACACACACACACACTCACAAACATGCACGAATACACACCTGTCTGTTCATCAGGGGCCTAAATCTAACAACCTCAATTAGGCATCCAGCCTACAGCCTGCACACAATTTAAACATTTCATCCTGAGTGGTCCTTTGTATTGAACAGAAATCCGTAAACCCTCCTCTCTTTACGTCAATCATTAAGGCGCTCAGTGCTCCAACAAAAGGAAAGAGATTTGTAACATTGCCTCATAAAATGGAAAAACGTCTCTCTTCAACAGCGCCAGGGTGCGGATTTACATGCAAACAGCTGACTGTGTCTGCGCACATTAGCGGCCGCTATATCATCAAGCCAGGTGCGATGAAGATAGCATTGATTTAGCCGCTAGCGCTAGCGCCGCTGAGCAACATCTGCAGTTGCCCGCCCAGGAACTCCCTCTGATCTAATGCAGCTGTCAGCCCGCATCGAACACACCTTTAATTAAGTCATAGCGTAGCATACACTCACATTCGCTTTGGCACGCTGCCTGTAAGCATAATCAAGAGCTTGCTAGCTGTGCTGTGTGGGTCGCCTTCACCCACAGCACAGCAGTGGGCTCAAAAAGGTCTCCCTCTCTCTCCACGGCCCCCCTCGCTGCTTCTCTCCACCTCTCTCACTCACTCTCTTTTTCCATCTCTCCTTCTCTCTTCCCCTCCACCCCCTCTCACCGGGGGGGGCGGCTTGTAGCGAGTAATTTCCAGACAGACATCCGGCTGGTGGGGGGGGGGGGGGGGGGGGGGGAGAGTTCCGAAGTGCTGACCTCATTAGAGCCTGGCCAAAGAGAGGGGTCCTGGGTTGGCTCAAGCAGCCTGCTCCCCCCCCCCCCCCTCGTCCTCTTTAAAGGCCCGGCTCTCCGCCCCTCTCAGGACAGCCTCCCCGGATGCTCACCTCGACGGCCGGCCGTGACGTCTTATCCGCGAATTAAGAGTCGTGGGGGCCGCTCTTCGGATACCTCCTTAATATCCGCTCCTTCTTTTTCTCTTACCTCCTCCCTCTCCCTCTCTCTCTCTCTCTCTCTCAATGTGTGTGTGTGTGTGCCAGTCTTTATTTAGAGTGTGTGAAGGGCTGGACGTGCTCCCGGACTGACACCATCTGGAAAAACAGGGGCTTTGTGGAGACAGGCAGGCAGGCAGGCAGGCAGGCAGACCATCGAACAGAGGACTAAGAGAATGGGAAATGTAGAGAAACAAGGGAAAGAAAGGGGACGGAAAAAAGGCTCGGTGCTTTTGTCAATAACCCGTGTGTCTGTGTGCGTGTCAGCGGTAGTGTCATTCCAGCGAGTCTTCATTCAGGTGTTCATGAAACGGACCACAACAGAGGGCCGGTCACAGCCTCCCTGTCGCCGGACCCAAGACCCTGCACCTGCCCCCGTCCTGTCCAGACACTGCCCTGCCCCCCCCGCACACACAAACACACTCTCCGCACATCGCCGTTCTGAAACCTTCACGTCACCCACACAGAGAGGATCCAGGAGAGGGCTTTCCATCACTCCGTCGTGCTCGCTTCCTGGAGCAGCGGTCCACTTCCGAGAGGGGAGCTGGAGCAGGCAGAGGCAGCACAGAGGCAGGCCAGAGGCAGGCCAGAGGCAGCGCAGAAGCAGCCCGGAGGACTTCCAGCCCTCAGCTCTGGTCTGGATCCCTCACCTGCTGCAGGACTGGCTGGCTGACGAGCCGGGCTAACTTTCCACACAGAAGCATGTCTGGCTGCAGACGCAGGAAACTGCTCAGCCCACACGCTGGCCCTCAGATATGACTGCGTGTCAACGACAGATGTACTATTTCTCTCTCTCCTTCTCTCTCCCTCTCTCCCTCTCTCACTCTCTCCCTCTCTCTCTCTCCTTCTCTCTCCCCCTCTCCCTCTCTCTCTCCTTCTCTCTCTCTCTCTCTCCCTCTCCTTCTCTCTCCCTCTCCTTCTCTCTCTCTCTCCCTCTCCCTCTCCCTCCCTCTCTCTCCCTCTCTCTCCTTCTCTCTCTCTCTCTCTCTCTCTCTCTCTCTCTCTCTCTCTCTCTCTCTCTCTCTGCAGAGAGGAAGTGGCAACTACACTTTCCTGCCACCTCAGCAACACCACAGTATGAATTATGTACATTAAGCACAAGTAACAAATCTGGTATTTCCCCCCCATCTGGGTAAATCTATGATACTTATTTTGTGAGGAAGCACAATAAAAATAATACGCCGCTCAATGGTAAAAAATAAAATTTCTTGAACATTGAGTGGCAGTTCAATACCAGCCCATTTCCAGCACACAGAACACTGCCAGTTGTGTCAACTTTCCGAAAGGCGAACCAAAGTGACGATGAAGGGTTGTGACTAGCAGAGTGCCTCGCTGTGCCACCTGGCAGGTGGCTCTGCCCCCCCCCCCCCGACGCCCACTGGGAGGACGAGGTGTGGGGACACACAACGTTATTCATACCGGAGGCAAGAGTCATGACTCGCCCCTGAGGAACCCCCGGGGGAGTGGGGGGGGGGGTCACTATGCAGCCATAGGTCTCTCCCTCCACCTTACACAGAGGAGTGGGGGGGGGGGGGTCACTATGCAGCCATAGGTCTCTCCCTCCACCTTACACAGAGGAGTGGGGGGGGGGGGGGTCACTATGCAGCCATAGGTCTCTCCCTCCACCTTACACAGAGGAGTGGGGGGGGGGGTCACTATGCAGCCATAGGTCTCTCCCTCCACCTTACACAGAGGAGTGGGGGGGGGGGGGGTCACTATGCAGCCATAGGTCTCTCCCTCCACCTTACACAGAGGCGCCTTCAGCCTTCAGGACCGGCACGCCTCCTAGAGAAACACAAACAGCCCTGAGCTTCTGGTCCACCATCAGGTTCCCCCGACACCACACCTTCTGCACTGATGCCAATCTGAAGGCCACGGTGATGTTCTACCGACCTTCCAGAACTGAACTTGATGATTACATTTACATTTAGTCATTTAGCAGACGCTCTTATCCAGAGCGACTTACAGTAAGTACAGGGAGATAACCCCCGAGGCAAGTAGGGTGAAGTGCCTTGCCCAAGGACACAACGTCATTTTGCACGGTCGGGAATCGAACTGGCAACCTTCTGATTACTAGCTCGCTTCCCTAACCGCCCAGCCACCAGACTCCCTCATGATGTTACTTCTTCAGACCTCCCTCCAGCTCTCAGAGGCTACGATGATCTGGACGGGGGGGGGCTAACTAGCGGTCTTGGAACCCAGCGAGAGTGTGATGTGTCAAACAAGAGGGCTGTCATACTGGTGGAGGGTTGTTCCAACCACCCACCCCTCCCCCCGGCCCCAGGGGGATGGCAGAGGGGGGCAGCTCTGCTCCCTGGGGGGGGAGACAGCTGGAGCAGGCTGTCATCAGACCACCCCCCCCCCCTCTCCTCTCCCCCCCTCCCCTCTCCTCTCCTGACTGACAAGGCCTCCTGTGTCTGCAACACTGGGCCAGATGACATCCCTGTGCTGAATGCGAGGGGGGGGGGGGACCGGCGAATCGTTCCGTGTGGCTCTCCGTCTCATAAGTGGGCCGAGGTGATTGTGGGTTCGCGGCGAAACGGCGGGGGATGCTTCAGACGAGGCGCCGGATGCATCGACGCTCGTAAACGACACGCGTTCCTTCGTGACGATGTCAGCGGCGCGGCTTCCTCGGCCGTGTTGCTGGAGGTGCTGCTAGGCTGACCGAGGTAGGTAGGTCAGGGCCAGCGCGGAGAACGGCTCCGCGGTGAGACAGGGAGCAAAAACCAAACCAACGTTCCTAAAGCGAAAACAACGCGAGGGAAGCCATGCGTTCAGTGTGTTAGTCTAACTGGATGCAGGTGCCGGGGTCTGTGGGAGGGGGAGGGGGAGGGGGAGAGGGAGGCTTCAAGGAACGTGCCTTCAAGGACCCGCGCCATCAGAGGCCTCGCTCATCTGTGAAAGTGTGTTCCCCTGGGCACCCCCGCTCCTCCTCCTCCTCCTCCTCACCCCTCCTTCTCTTTCCCAACAGTGCTCTCTGAGAAACTCTGCTACTGTACCATAACCTTTCTTCTCTCTCTCTCTGTCTCCCCCTCTCTCTCTCTCCCCCTCTCTCTCTATCCCTCCCTCTCATCTCTCCCCTCCATGCTATCCCTCCGGCTCCAGGCTCCTCCCAGACCGGGGTTGACTTTGTTTTTCTTTCCTCTCCCCGCAGGCATCTTCAGCCCTGCTTGGGACTTGGCAGGCAGCAAGGAGGGCCACCACCGCTGGTCCAGCAAGGCTGAGGCCAGACCTTCAGCTAGGACCGAGGGGACTGTGTTTGATGAACGCCTTTCAAGTCTCACAGAAGAGGATGAACATATGAAGGGTTCCCAAAAAGAGCGTTCAAAACATTTGGTAATCTACACTATGGTTTTAACCTGTCTTTGACAGCATGACTGAAAGACTGGGGACTCAGAATGAAGCCAGGTACTGGAGGAATGCCTGAATCACTGAGCTGAACTCAAGCAGTTATGTACACAATACAGTATGCTATTCCTATCACACACACACACACACACACACACACACACACACAAACACCGCCCCCACAGCAGAACTGCGACCATGAGGCTTGTTGGAAAAACCAGAGGTCAAACCATAAAGCAATTATGAAAGCGAGTCATCAACTAAAGGCTGACAGCAATACAATTACCTCCAGGCCTGCCTGTCTGGAAACATGGAGAGGGCTATGTTTAACTGGAGGCCTTCAGGCTAGGCCTGCATGTACACTACAGTACAGTGTGTAATTGTGCCAAGCTGAGAGCTCTTTAATCCTCTCTTTAACAGGTAGAGAGAGGTGCTCAGGAAGAGAGAGCCATCTATTATGGGGAACAAAGGCCTTGGCATCGGGCCACTTGACTGTCTGCGGTGAACAGTGACTACGGGCCTGACTCAGTCAGATGAGAGGGTAGAGGGAGAGATCACTGCATATCTACTCTGCTGTCCAGGGAGAATGTCTCGACTGACAAGGAGACACATCTACTGTCTCCAGGGAGAATGTCTCGACTGACAAAGAGACACATCTACTGTCTCCAGGGAGAATGTCTCGACTGACAAGGAGACACATCTACTGTCTCCAGGGAGAATGTCTCGACTGACAAGGAGACACATCTACTGTCTCCAGGGAGAATGTCTCGACTGACAAGGAGACACATCTACTGTCTCCAGGGAGAATGGCTCTACTGTCTAAGAGACACGTCTACTGTCCAGGGAGAATGTCTCTACTGTCTAAGAGACACATCTACAGTCTGGAGGAAGGCCTCTAGTGTTTATGAAACATCTACTGTCCAGGGAGAATGGCTCTACTGTCTAAGAGACACATCTACAGTCTGGAGGAAGGCCTCTAGTGTTTATGAAACATCTACTGTCCAGGGAGAATGGCTCTACTGTCTAAGAGACACATCTACAGTCTGGAGGAAGGCCTCTAGTGTTTATGAAACATCTACTGTCACAGGGGAATGCCCCTACCGTCCAGGGGGAAGTTTCTGTTGCATATTCAAACACTTTATTTCCCTTGTAAAAAGTAATTACTGGATAATTAAACTACTTACAGGATAACACTACTTTAGGTTAGGGTTAGTCACAATGACTGAACTATTAATACCCTCAGGTTTGTCTACGTTTTTGCCTAGGAAAATAAGAGCATGGGTTTCAAAAGGTCGAGCACACAGAAAATGTTTCTGACGAGAACAGAGTGTCAGACACTTGACAGTGCATGTTGAGGACCTTAGCGGTGCCGTGCTGCTGCAAGGCGCCCAGACAAGGGTGAGTGATGAGTCATGAGATGTTGTAGCGCTGGGACAATGGGCCGTAGCAGAAGTGCTTTACAGGTCCCCAAGGTGCCATCTTGTCACTGGCACCACTGAGGCGTTGAAGAGTACTATGTGGTTAGGCATGGCAGGGCTGAACAAAGACTGCTCTGCTCAGCCTACCTGAGGGGAGACTGCAGGCCTTGAGATACACTGGTTCTGGGGTTCGTTCTGACAGTGTCTTGACAGGGTACGATTCATTTGGAAAATGATACTATAATCTCGGTGTAAATTATAGATGACAGATGACTATTTGCGATGACTGTCATGTTTGTCCCCCTCAGTTTTTATTGAGAAAATCATGTTTAACTGCCGCATCTTCAGTTATATGAAGAAAAAAGCCGTCCCACCCACATCCAAACAAATCTATGCCCCTGGTGCATCGTAAACTAAAGCCCAACTAGGCTAACTGTCAACTTGTTCCAAACACAAGTATCAAACACAAGAGCCAGCCCGTCTGTCCTCTCTCTACTCCCCGCCTCGGCGTTAATAACGAGTGATCCATCCACTTCCTGTGGAGGAAGGACATGTTTATACAGCTCCTGCTCAGAGGCAAGCTACCAGAGAAAAACAGATTACAGAAGCACAGCGGTCAAATGTCAACACAGCTCCACCGGAGAAGAAAAAAAAACACACCAAACGTGTGTGAACAGACGGCTACCAGCTAGCCAAGCAGCTAAAAACAAACCAGCTCTGCCTCCTGATAAATACAGCCATTTCCTCCTGGCTGTCACTGTCAAGCGAGGTAGAAAATCGAATATCCTCCCCCCTTCGCTATGAACAAGTGTTTATTTATTGTCGATATAACACGTTCAGGCAGAACATTTAATCACCTCGGAGCAAGCCGCGTTATTTTTGCCGTATTAGCGACCACCTGCTCTGGTGCTTGGTACGCAGGCACGCAACGCCTCCGCGACACGGCCTCCTGAACGCTCCGTACAAACGACAGAAATGAAACAGCTGTTTAGACATTAGGCAGCCCCCACGGCCCTGCCGAGGGACTTGAGTTTGTGGGTAACGATTCATTAGGGGGGGGTGGGCCCTGCACAAATAAAGAGGAAATCACTAACAGGCTTCCCTCCGAGCTGGAGACTGGGATATATCCCCACTCCTTTTCTCAGTCGCCATGTGGTTCCTAGCATGCTAGCATGATGAGATAATTGTACTGAATAGACTCTCCAACGCAGTGGGACATTGGGGAGCCTTTTCGCTGAAGGCAAGGAGCAGTAATTGGCTAACAAGCAGGAAGGGAGATTTAGGCCACCTGCTGGCAACCCCAGACCGACTCTAGTCTGGCCTTTGGCAGTGTGAAATGGAGAAGGTATGGGTGAGTAAAAAGTACATTTCTCACTAAGGGACAAATCTACCATGTCAAAGCTGACCAGGAGGCCATTTTCTTTCCTTTTGAAAGTCCAGCCCTGCTCTTGGAGATGGAAGTAAAGTAGCAGGGAGTAGATGAGAACTGGGTAGAGCAGAGGAAAGGAGGGAAGGAGGAAAGGAAAAAGCAGAGAAGGAGGTAGGGTAGGTGGGGTGAGGAGAAGGAACCAGGAAAGGAGGTACCACGACAAAGTATTGTTAAGAACCAGTGAGGTCAATTTTATTGGTGCCTCTAAGCTGCTCTAAACTGGCCTGGTCATCTCTCTACAACAAGCTCCGATAAGAAACGATGGCAGTTGAATATTTTAAAACCTTGATGCACGAATTAAAACCAGACTCCAGGCTTTAATGAAAAATCACATTATCCTACTGCTAGCCAAACCTCATAATCAGGTCAAAAACCAGAAGTACAGCTAATCAGTTCAAATGCCAGGGGTGGCAATGTGAATGAGTTCTAACGGGGGGTGGGGGGGGAATGAAATGGCTCCGACCCAAACGCCCCCGCCTCTCAGGCCCGCCTCCAACCATCCTTACAACCTTTCAATCAACACAATCCGCCAGACAGCAGCTTGACGCCGCAGAGTAAAAACACTCTGCACCCAATAACTCAAAATGGAGGCGAGGCTGTCTTTTTTTTACACTCCTATTACCCACACAGACAAGATTTAAGTTCAATATTTCCTAGATGCATTACGCTGGCATTAAAAGGCCATGGATCACTGTACTGGTCCCGACTTTGTTCATGTTGTCGTGCGGAAAAAGGTCTGGCAGCGCTTGAGTGGCGCGCCTGCCAAGTGGGAGCCCAGGCTTTAGCTGCCCTGGATTCCTGGGTTCTGCCTGATACAGTCATGCTGGCGACAGTTTTACCACACCGCCACAAAGTATTAAGAGGATGGTTCCGGTTTGGCTGACACATCACACGTTATGGATCTGAAGAGATGGGGGGGGGGGGACCTTACAGGGACATGTCATCGACCTGATATGGAAGGAGGCAGGTGATGCATCCGGAAATGGTGTGAAATCAATCGTCCGAATTACGCTGGGCGCGGCGAGGAACAGTTGCGGGTTAACCAATCGTGTCCACAGCATATGCCCCTGTCTGTCTGACTGACTGTCTGTCTGTCTGTCCACTCCCTCTCTAATGAAACCAGGATTTTGTGTTTTCAAAGCCCATTCGACTTAAGCCAAGGCTGGATATTCTAAAGGCTGTGTAAAACATTGAGTGCCAAGAGCTCGGGGTATTCCCATAACTTTCCTGGCCAGTGAGACGACCCTCCAGAGACCTGATGGAGGGCCACTGACCAGCCCAGCCCTCCCATCCTACACACCTGTAGCCTGGCCTGGCCCAGCCTGGCCTGGTCCGTACAGAGTGCAAGGCTGGATCCCAGACCCCAGTCCCAGCCCATTAGCTAACCCTGAGCCCTACTCCATCTGCTCCTCACTCCCACTGGAACACAAAGAGAATGTCGATCCTTTCAGCAGGTGTAGAGTGCTCTAGTGTGGTGTGCAGTCGATACAAATAATGACGTCCCCCCCCCTCCAATATCCTCTTATGGTGTCGTGAAAAGCTATTAAAAAGACAAGCGACAGCATTTCTTCATCAGGCTTGTGTCTATTAGCTGAAGAATCCTGCTTTCACATCACAAGATATATTGAGGGGTACGATGACCTCGGGGTCATTTACGAGCACTTAAAGTCAACAGGTGGATATGCAGTTTCATGACAACATGCCTGACCTCACCATCAGTCAGAGAAAACGAATAAATGTAGCCTAACCTTCCGTCTGCCGTCAATGGATTCCAAAGAGTTGGCATTCCTGTGACATTTACCCAGTCAAAACAATGGAGTCTCAAGGTGTTCTTTAGGCACACTCCCTGCTATACCCTCCAGAGTCCTTCCAATAACTGTTACCTTGGTTCTTAACACACACACACACACACACACACACACACACACACATGCTGGAACCAGATGCATTCACTCCCTCTGTCAGACAGAGAGATGGACAGGGGGATAGGTTGAAGAGAGGGGACTCCTACTTGAGGCTGGCTGTGGATGAAAAGTTCCCCTGGGGACAAGCTGTCACTGCTCGCGAGGACTTCATGAAGTAGGGGATTCAATAGTGAAGTGACAGGGGTAGGCCAAAGGTCACCGCGACCCTGAGCCCAACACGAGGATGTGCAGTCATCACTGTTTGTTTGCAGCTCTGTCATTTGTCACTGTGAAAAAAAGTAATTATTGGCATTCCTGCATGGGAGATTCCAAGCCTTAGGGAGAATCTTTAGTGTCTGGCAATCTAACAACTGCCGATGTTCCTGAAGGCATCAACAAAACAAAGCGTCTTGTGCTCAATTTTTTCCACAAACGTATTGAAAAGAAAAGACTGATTTTATCGTATAATTACATTTAATACGGGCCCCCTTGGTGCTATCTTTACTCCAATGTGTTTGTAGTGTGCGTGTCACTACGGGCCACTTAGCTGTTTGAGTGGTGGGAGTGTTTGCCACCTTGCAGCCAGCCTGTCTCAGCCTCAACCACAGGAACAGCCGCAGTCAACTTTGGCTCGCTTCAGCCCAAACCTCCCTTTAGCCTCGACTCAGTGCCATGGCAACACATAAATGCTCAACTTGTCTTGCAGGACTAAGGTTCCTTCTTGGTACCCCCCCTCGCCCCCCACACAAAAAAAAAGAGAAGCAGTGTGTGTAAAACTGACTAACATTAACGCTGGCAGTCCTGAGAGGTGAGAAGCAGAGAGGGCTGAACGGAGCGGCAAGTAGCGCCAAGTAACCAAACGCTCTCCGAGCCGAGTCACAGTCCCGTCCAAGGAAAATACGACTAAATGTATGGAGGTGCAGTGTGTGTGTGAGTGTGTGTCTCTTACGTATGCATGCATGCATGCATGCATGTGTTCCCTACTTTGCCTGTTTTTCTGTCTGTCTGCCGCCCAGCCAGCCTGCCTGTCAGTGGCTTTGTAGAGCGAGCAGTACGACTTTATGGAAGTCAGGCCTGGCGGAGGAATACTAGAGCAGTGTGTAAAGGCCTGTCGATCTCTGTGGGTATTCTGTGATTGTTAGCGAAGCGGTAGGATGCCCGGGGCCCGGCTGCGCGCTTCGGCAGGAAGGCCTGAAACACTCAGTGATGATTGTTCTCTGGAACTTTCATCTGGGACAAAAGCTGCCTTGTTAGAATCCAACACCAGCATTACCACTGGCTGTGTAGAAACGCTCAGTTTTAGTCGGTGTAATTGCTAGGTTCAGACACCACAGAATATGATAAGTAGCACTTATCTCCCCCCATGGCCTTATGGAGGTAGAGGAGCCATGAAGCCAATGTCATGGTAACCAGCTAGCGGCGGAACTAGCTCTGAGCACTCGTATCGCTCAGCGGCGCTTCCTCAATCCCGAAAAGCACGTACTTCGATATTTCGATCGATTGTCGCATGACACACCGGCACAAAAGTACAGTAGCGCTGTAGCGGAGAGATAATGAAACGTTGATGAATCGAACTCTCTTAAACTCCACACGAGTGCAGGGGGCCGGGGGGTCTGTGTAAACTGCGCTCGTGTGAAGGAGCTGGTGTTCATTCTACAGGCAGCTGTCAGGTTAAAAAGGGTGGTAATGGGCCTTCAGACTGCCATTCACGTCCTATTAGTCTCAGGGAGCTCCACATGGGCACGGCTAGCCCTTTCACGGCCTGCCTGGGATGGGCCGCAGAGACTGACACGGACAGGGCCCGTCGTCAGGGATACGAGGAAGGTTTGGGGACTCCAGAGACCAGAGAACCTGGAGTGCCACTCAGAATGCCAGAACACTGTACGAGGGGGATTGTGCGAACTCGGTGGAATTCAGGATTTAAACAGCTTTGACGCGCCGTTAAATTCGGAAGCTAAGCACTTTAGCATGACCACATCAGCGTTACTGCGCCATAGTGTTTGTGTTTGTCAGTGAATTTGTTCATGTGATTTCCCCAACGGGGAGATTATGAGATCGCAATAGGTGCTCTTGGAGAGCCTGATAACTGTTCAGGCTGAAGGGTTCTTAAGACTCGTTACATCATTGGGAGCTTGTTTTGTTTATCCATAATAAGCAACACCCGTTTTACGACTGATTACATCATTGAACTCAGCAGTTACCGTGTGTGTGTGTGTGTGTGTGTGTGTGTGTGTGTGTGTGTGCGTGTGTGTCCGTGTGCGTTTTCCCTTCCAGAAAGTGTTCTACAAATGGAGAGCCAGCAGCCTCCAGCTGTTTTCAGAGTCTTTTTATAATGCTTATCTCTTCCATCAGCAAGGCTCTTACATGTTTCAACAGCTCACTGCTGAATGGGTGGCTGCGGCAGACCCTGGTGTGCGTCAGGGAGGCCAACACCCACTGATGTGTGAGGAACTGGCGTGCGGAACGAGCTAGGAACAATCAATCCATGTCGATTTTGTATTCATGCATAACGTGGATGCCGATTTGACCGCCCCCCCCCCCCGAACAATCGTCACTGGTTGATTTCATGTTTTTCAATGTACCTACTGCATGAAGGGATGATGTATTAGGAGTTTATCCTGGGAATGTTTGGCTGACGTTGACTTTGATAGCAGGACGAAAGCATGTATACCAGCTCGTTCCTTGATTAATGAAGGCAAATAACTATGTTGGTCGTTTTGTCTGAATTCAGCACCTGCTACGGCAAATGGAAAGGGTTGATTGAAAATGAATGGCCCCACAAAACAAAGACATCTTCAGAAGGAGACAATAGAGACAATAGAGTCAAAGGAGACAATAGAGTCTTAAATGAAGACTCACAAAACAAAAGATCAACAAAGAACAGCTCGATTTCTAAATGTTCTCTAATCAGGATTGCTTCTACTTCAGCGAAATCACACAGGGCCATTGAGCTTCTCTAAATCGACAGAACTTAAAAAGCACACTATTTGGCTTCGTATAATTTAATTACAGCTTC